>NW_009701816.1:5734-20274 GCF_000703405.1 Apaloderma vittatum
GTGTTGTGGCCCTTCTTGCCCTATTTTGTCCGATGTGATGGTGTTGAGTCATAGGCTGGACTTGATGATCTCAGAGGTCTTTTCCAGCCTCAACAATTCTGTGATTCTGTGATTCAGAAGAAATTACTAGTCCATCAACTGAAGAGTCCTATTCCCATGAACTTAACCTTCTCTGCTGTTTGGCCCATGAGTCTTATTCAAGGTTTTCACTTGAAATCCAAACAATGCCTTGTTTTGTACATCTTCTGTGCCTGATTAATCTTTGAGCAAGCTTCACTAATTTTAATGACCCAACAACCAAATACCTAGGACTGTGATTAGCAAGTCATGTCTACAAGCTCTTTATTGAGTGAGTCCTTTATTGGCCTTCCAATATGCAAATGTCACTTCAATTTTATGAAGTTCAAATGCCTGAAGTGTGGGAATCTGATGTTGATGGTAACCTTCCCATCAAAGTACAGTTAGGTGGTGTGAACAGAAGTCAAGGTCAAACTACGTAATAACCATAATAACAATACCTCACAATTCTGGATCACTGAAGGCTTTAAATGTGTTTTGCGGATATTAATTAATGTCACAAAGTGAAGTACATATTGTTAGCTTATAGCCATGTCCATGAAAATGAATACTGAATAAAAAAGAAGCTATAAACTCTTCCTGAGACCTTGGGAAAATCCTTCATACTGTTAATTTCAACTTTAGCTGACTAGTAGTACTTCTGTATTGTGAGGAGCTGGAAGGCTATGCTATCTAAAATGGCAAGCATAAGGGTGTTTTTTTCAGCCAAAAATAGTGTAAATAGGGACTTGGTGCACACTTTTTATTTGCATTTGTCACAATGTGTGGAATTCATACAGTGCAGATATCTCCAGCATGTTGCCCTTGCATTTCTTTACAATCAGTGGAGGTGTAGTCTGTGTAAAGTGCAATTAATCTCATTCTAAAGTAGAGAATAGATCAGACTGACTGCGAAGGACGCATGGGGGTGACTAGTTCAGATGTAGGAGAAGTGAATCTTATCCTACCTGTTCCGTGGGCAAAACTGCTATGGTTTTGTCTTTAAAAATACACATTTAACTTTACTGAACCACAGTTAGCACACCAGATGTAGAAGTGTCTCAGAATAAGTCTGTTCTAAGCATTTACCACAGATTGTCATATCAGGATTTTCATTTAATTAAAAATAATTGTTTGAGCATTTTACACAAACAGGAGGCCGATACCGATTGTGCCTATGGGTCATCTGGAGCTGAAAGAAAGATGGTGAATAAGGTTTTGCAATGGAGAAAAATGGACTGAGGGATATTTTTATGACTTCTATGTTCTTCCTCATTATAATCTCTTGGAATTTTATTCAGATCCCATAAACATCTAATGCAATACTAGAGGCCCTTGTGTAACCATACTCATCTCCAGCTGGCACTTAAGGAAGGTGTGGTCTTCTTTAGGTTCTGTACCTTACCTGCCACCATGCAGATGACTCAGGCACTGGCACCTGAATGTCTCAGAATGGCACAGGACATCATATATGGACAGCTGATAAGATTTTTTATCAAGATTAAGGTCTATAAATTTACTTGTCTGTATGTAAGAGGGTGCCAGTATGCTGGCATTGATTCAACTCCTCATTATTTGAGGTAGTAAAACATACATGCTCAGGAGATGGTGGAAAGCGTCATCTATTTGCACCTTCCTTGCTGCTAAGGCATCTAAACTGGCATCCACAGAGCAAAAAGTTAAATTTGTCTCCAAAAGCATCTCAAACAGCACTGGACATCTGCATTTAAGCAGTTGTATTAGTTCCTAAATCTCATCTCAGCAGCAGAAGGGCTTTGTACCTAGCATATCTTTAGGCACATATGCGTAAAAAGTCTGAGCCTGGCTCTCTTAAACTTAAGTTATCCTCATCTAGAAGAAAATAATGTTTTAGATTGTAGTTGGCCTCAGTGAGAGTTTCAGAGCAAGCACAGGTCATCCACCCTGGAACTGCACACATTTCCCAACCTGACCTCTCATTCTCATCTTAATTATCAGTAGTTTCCTGCTGTCCTGTTTCTGTCAGAGTCACTCCAGATATTCCTTCTGGGAAAACGCATTAGTCTTTAAAGTAAGTGAGTATGATTTATGGTATATTTTTTGCTATTCTCTGTGTTCAAATGTTTCTTCTACAGCAATAGCTGGATATTGATGTTGTACCTCACAAATTAATTGAAGAATTGTTTTAGTGGTTTTTGACAACTTTCGAAAGACCTGGAGATGGCTTCAGGTTGGAAGAAAGCAGATATCTGTGGGATTCTGTGAATGATGGTGGTTTTCAGACAGCTTTTAGTGGTAGAGGATGTCTCAGGAATCAGCAACAGAACAAAAATCCTCCATTTCCAGACAAACAAATAAGTGAAAGTACTCCTCCCCCCCCCAAAAAACCCCCGACAACAAAAAAAAACAACCAACCAACCCCTGTGAAGCATTTTAAAGCGCTAAGAGAATTTCTATGTAAGATTTTAGTGTATTTTTATGTATGGGACTGTTACTGAACCCAATAGATAGTTCAGTGTTGTTTTTTTTTTTTTTTAAATAATGTTATTCATATGCTGAGCACACAATTCTTTGAAGTTCCATTCTGTATTCAGATGCTAGATGATTTAAATATGAAGAAGAAACAACAGGTTGCTAATTCACATTAAAGTGGATGAATATTTAAGCCCTATTTTGCCATGAAACCACAAGCGGTAAGTTGTGGGACATCCATAGCAGTTGCGAAAGAGTAAAAGAGATTTGTGTGGTGTCTTTCCTAAGGAATAAATATTCTAAGTCAGTGTAGCCAGTCAAGCCACAGCACTGAGATATCCTGAAACCAGCTGAAGCTCTGCAGCTACAAGGCATGTATTTAATATCTTGTATTTTTAAATTAATCATAACATTTTAATGCTTAAACTTAGGAAGGTTCAACTGTAAGCTATGTTAATTGGGAAGGGCAAGTCCATTAGTACAAGTCAGGATTTAGTACCAACTCCAGAGCCTTTACTCTTGCTGGTGAAAAGGCCAGGCAAGAGAAAAGGCCAGAAATGTTAGCAGTCTGCCAGTCAGGGACTCCACAGGAAAGGCAAATTATAAACGGTGGGAGTTACAGAAAAAATAGTGTGAGTCATGTTAAGAAGCTGTGTGTACCTAAGCGGAGCGGTGGACAAGTGTGTATTTGTTTTACCTGTAGATACTGCACCGCAGCCTTATATTCCCTGTGTCCGTCAGGAGCAGTGTAAATGGCATCACTAAATGAAGCAAACTGTAAGGGACTATCGCCTCTTGTCCAAAAGCTGTGAAGCTGTGTGAGGGCAGTGCTCTGCACAGTCTAATAAGCCCTGCTGTGTCTGTGAACAAATGTGCTAAATTGCAGTTTTTAATGATTTTTTTGCCACTTTTGCTGATGAGCATAAGAGCCTGGCCATGGTGTATCTTGGGAAAATGGCAACTCATCGTGTATATTCATAATTGAAATGACTGGCATTTCAGAGATAACTATAAGAAATAAACTAATATTGCAAGTTGAATGTGTAGAAATGGAGTTTTCTGTTACATTTAACACCGCTCTGAAGTTTATTCTAAGACTTTAGTGTCTGTAAACTCATCAAGGCATATGAAAACTTCCTATCTCTTCAGTCTTTTTGGATCAACCCATCTCAGTTCAGGCACTTTGATTTTCATAGGAGAGGATCACTTTTTTGTGTTGTATTTGTGAACTCCAAAGACAGCATGTGAGAAGCTGACTTGAGAAGAAGGCAGTGAGGAGCCAGAAGAGTGGTGGATGGGGCTGCATTCAGAAAGGCTCACTGCACTGGCCTAGTCTTTGGAACGTACAAGTAATTTCTTTCATATAATTGTTCTATTGAGTTCTATGTGTCTGATGATCAAAAAAAGGATTACTTCCCTGAACATAAGATAGAAAAACAAGCTCTTGGCAGCTATTTCACAGAGTGATCAGGTGAAGCTTGTAGTCTATCGTAGTCTATCATAGAATCGGTTAGCTTGGAAAAGACCTTTAAGGTCATGGAGTCCAACCGTTAACGTAGCACTGCCAAGTCTACTACTAAACCGTGTACCTAAGCACCTCATATTCGTGTCTTTTAAATACCTCCAGGCATGGGGACTCCACCACTTCCCTGGCAGCCTGTTGTAATGCCTGACAACTCTTTCTGTGAAGAATTTTTTCCCAATATCCAATCTAAACTGCCCATGGCATAACTTGAGTCTTGGGTTAAACTCTTAAGGATATGGACATTTGGCCTAATCCTGTCTTGGTAAATTTTTATATTTGCATTAAAGAAATTAAAGCATTTTAACATGAGTTATGTCCTAGTTTCTTGAATTTCTTTGAAAGTAGCAATCATATGTACTGACTTACAGAATTTAATTCTAATCTTCAGGAATGACTTACATAAACAAGTATCACCTTCCCAGTTAATAACTTTGAAAACTATTCATCAGCAAGGAAAGTAAATTACCAAAACTACTGTAATTAACATATCTCATGTAAGCCTTTGGCTATCAGAGTTTGGCTGTCTGAATCTGTAATTACATATTGTTATCCCTTACCAGATTAAAAGGTTTTCCCTGCTTTGAGCTTTTCAGGTTGCTTTATTGGAACGTTGATTTGATTTTCCTGTTAAATTTTAGAGACTGAACTAACACCTTTTCTTCTTTCCCCCTGAGAAACGTGGAAGTACTTCTTACTTGCAGTTTCAACCGCCTCTTGCACTTTGTACTGAGGGCTTGGTGAATTTCTTCTGAACAGTTCTGTATGGGGCCTAGATGTTGAATGTGCTCCTGTTGTTTCATTTATCTTGTTCTCTGAAATAATTCAATGTCCTCTTGTGTGTATACTTAGTGAAGTATGGCTGCTATTACCATTAGTAATACTAGAGTTTCCTTAATCATCAACATGACTTTATCTGCAAGGTGACAATTAATTTTTGCACTGAATGAATGAAATGGGAGTCCTTCTGGTCATCATTCAGTCGCTGTGTCATTTCAGTTTGTATCCTAATGCATAGTAAGAAGCGCTCAAATAAAGGCATTTCGTGTTCCCTGGCTTTGAAGTGCCAGACTTCACAATATGAAATATTTTATTTTTGTTTATTTTTCTAAGTCCTTTTGGATGGAAAAAAAAAAAGAGCTTTTAATAAACTTTGCATCAGTAGCAGGCACACTTATTAGCTACCACACACTTCTGTCACTCATGATTAAGAATGAAATTTATCCAACAGGAAGAGAAGACATTTACTCTAGTTAGGCCAGCCATGGGGAAGAGGTGGGCAGTAATTGGGAATAGTGGGAAGGGCCTTGAGCAGTAGCCATCCACAGGTACTTGAGTGACTTGGAGACACAATGTGTCTGCATGGCATAGTTTTGCTGTATTTCTCTTATCCTTATTTATGTCTGTTGCAGTAGTGCCTGTGTCCAAAGAAGAGCAATGAAGCAAGTGAAGGATCTGGAGAACAAGTCTTAAGTGGAGTGGCTGAGGGAACTGGGATTGTTGAGCCTGAAGAAAAGGGGGCTTAGGGGAGATCTCATAATTCTCTACAGCTATGTGAAAGGACGAGGTGGGGAGTTGGTCTCTTCTCCCATGCAGCAAGCGACAGGACAAGGAAAAATGGCCTCAAGTTGCACCAGGGGAGGTTTAGATTGAATATTACGATAATTTTCTTCACCAAAAGGATTGTCAAGCGTTGGAACGCACTGCCCAGGGAGGTGATTGAGTCCTCATCCCTGGAGGCATTTAAAAGATGTGTAGATGTGGTGCTTAGTGACATGGTTTGGTGGTGGATCTAGCATTGCTAGACTAACGTTTGGAGTCAATAATCTTGAATGTCTTTTCCAAGCTAAATGATTCTATGATTCTGTGATTCTAGGAAGGGTCCTGACTGCATTTGTTTCTCACAGTCTGCATAACACTATCTCAAAGCAAAGCACTTACAGAAGAGTGTAGTATCTTGTCTGAGGTTACAAAACAAGTTTCTTCTCCACAGTGACACCATGCCTGACAAGGTTGTGCAGCTCTGCTCTGTCATAGGGTCCGGGAAGCACGCAGGATTCAGAGGACCCACAGAGGTGGAGCTGAAAGAGATGGTGCCTTGCTTCCCAAAGCCACGCAGCTTCCTTTTGAGCAGAGGAGCAGAAAATCAACAAGTAAATAGATAGACAGATAAAGAAATAAAAGTTGCAGCAGAAGTATTTGATAATTGTTAATTTTTTATTATTATTTTTTTTCTCTGGTGTGGCTGTTTGACTGCTATGGTGACAGGCTAGAACTGGCCTGCTCAATAAAGGGTAATTTTTTTTAGAATTACTCTTAGGAATACGGCATTTAGGACTGAAGAGAGTCGCTTGGATCAGTGAGATAACATCATCTTTTAACTCAGTAAGGCTGATTTAAGTTCTATTTCTATTTATTGTTGGTTATTTTTATTTTTGTCCTTATTTCATATTTTGGAAACCCTTTCCAGATCTTTGCAGCTCCAGGTGTTTAAAACAAACTAAATTTATTTTTGGCTATATCAATCAGCACTCCTTTTCCTCGCCCACCTCAATGCTGTCAGGATGCTTAAGGTATTTGTCTAGTAAGTGGAAGACCAATATTCATTTCTTACTGTGCATAGATTTAGTGGCTTAACTTAACTTGTCTTTTCCACATCACTGATCAGTGCTCAAGACAAAAGACTATTGGCTGTTTTCCCCGCTTTTACCAAAATACCACTCTTAAGTTGCAAAGTGTTTTCAGCAGCTTACTAGTTCCAAGTAAAATATCTATGTTATCAATTGTTCCTAATCAATATTAATTCTAAAGCAATTTATGCAGAGTAGAAATAAAATATTGAAGAGTGTTACCACACTGACGACAGTGCCCTGTGCTGTCTGATACAGAGACAAGAAATGCTGGTGTTTAGTGATCTTCTCCAAACAAAAATGGATTTTTTTCCAGGGCAAAGCAAAAAGTACCTCCATGATTTACGTGCCTTTTAAAGTTTGAAGTCTGCAGAAAACTGTAAAGAGAACATTTCAAAGGAAATGACAAACATTTTATAGTGGAAATTAACATGTAATAGAATTATAAGGGGTACCGCTGCTTCTCTGTACAGTCTATCTCAGAGTCTACAGAAGGATAGCACCAAATACAGCAAGTAGAACCTGTAGAATTACTCACCTGAATGAGTTAACTCTAATGATTAAAGTTAATTGCATGTTTGCAGATTTGGGACCACACACTCTCAATGCTGCTTTAGCTTCCTCAACTTCACAGTGCACCTTTTTTCTTAGCTCCTGCCAAGCTTTTCTTGCATCAGAATTCCTCTCCTGGACATCATGACTGATCCCTCAGAGTCCTCTGTCCTTTTTAATCATTTTGAGCTGTTTTGCTTGTACTTTGACAGGTCTAGTTCACAGTCTTGTATCTCTTGGGCAGGATGCAACACTATCAAGAAATCCCTGTTCTTCACATTAGTGTCATAGGAACTTAAGATGTTTTTGTCATCCTTTGGCCTTCTCTCTCTTTCTTTTATAGAAATATCCAATCCTGTTTATAAATACTCCCATGTCAGACGGTGTTTCTGCTGCACCACCTGTAAAAACTTGGGGATGGCCTAGACACCCACTTAAGGCACTGAAGTGGAGCAGGTATAGTGACTTATATTATGGGACATGGTCTAGAAAGCATGTGGCACTGTGCAGTATAGAGCAGATCTTCACTGATTCACAGAATTTAAGTCTAAAAGTGCTACCGTGGATATCTGAACTTGCTTCCTGAATGTTTCTGGTAAGGGACCAATGATCCTCAACCCGTGCTCCTCTCAAAACTGCTCATTGTTGCTCATGGAAGCTTGAAATTAAGAAGCCCACATTTGCGGCTGACAGAGCAAAATAAGGTGTTTTCCAGAACTGCTTACCAGGTATTGCTGCCCATCAGTCAGCAAAGAGCAGGAGCTTCCTTGCCTAAAATTTCATTCAAGAATTTCTGTCTGAAGTCATCAACTTCTTGAAAAAAAAGAAGTCATTGCTCTACAGAGAGAAAAGGAACAGAGGTAGAGATTAAATGGGGGAGAACAGAGAAGGGAAAAAACCAGATTATTTGCTTTTTAAAACAAAATAAATTAAACAAAACTACAGCAGTGAAGTTGTTACAAAGAGAAGAAAGTAGTTATAAGCAGAATAGCCAGATAGATTTCCATTTCTAAGCTTACCACATGGCTGGTGCTGATTAGGCAGGTTTAATAACTCCCCAATCGGCTCTTTTTCATCATGTTCTACATGCCCCGCTTCTTTCCATACGTAAATTATCATTACAGTCAGAGCAACAAGTACAACTGTGTTCTGCTTATCTTTTCTATACATTCATACACATTAAATAGTGCCAAAGGACAGCTCTTGAATAACATTTTCCACTGCTTTTAGTCTGTCCTTGTACTGCAGCCTAAGAAAAGAGAGAAGAGTTTTACAGCATGCTTTGAAGGCTAACAAAGCTGAGCTTTCAGAAACCCTGGGGGTAAGTGAATCTCAAACTGCACCCCCAACACACACACGCACACAAAAAGCCTTCTCATTTATATTATAAAACCACAATTGAGCATCCCTGTGGCTCTTGGCTGTGGTAAGGTTCCACAGGGATGGAAGCAATTTCTCAGGTAATATGGTACCAAATGACACAAGGCATTATAGGTCACAGCCAGCAGCTGGCTTCCACCTAGAGACCTAATGTACTTTCATTATGGTGTAGAAGAGACTTAGGTGCTTCTTTTCTCTTTGTTAGAAAAGTTTTGGGTTTAGAGGACAGGCCTCTTGCTATAAAATCTAAAATGTGCCTATTTACTTGTGACAGGAGATGTTTGTGTGAGTTTCTTCTGCTGGGGAAGCAGTAGAGCGGAGTATTGGGATGGCATAAAGCATTGCCAGGTGTTCATCAGCCTTTTCATTCTAGGCTGCCATTTCAAGAGACGATTTATAGTCCCACTTCTGCCTTCCCTCTTCTGCCTTTCTTATTTATCCTGCTGCTTTGGCTGTGAATCTTGGAGAGGGACAGATGTTGAGCTTTTTATGCTACGGGGCTGTTCGGTCAGACTAGGAGGTTTCAGTTTAACACGATTCCCTCAGCTTGGTGACCAAGATACTGAATAAATGCATTTTCTGCTGATTTTGAAGTCTCAAGTGTAGGCATATTCTGGACCCAGCCTAAGGCTCTCTGAGGTCAGTGGCCAGTCTTCCAATGGCTAGGATGGCTTTTGGATGTGGCTCAGACTAGAATGAATGTAAGCTATGTTTTAGTAAGCAGATAATTACAGGTTAGGTATTCACAATTAAGTGACAACTAAATAGACTAAATTATTCTCTGGGGTAATTCTGATGTTTTCAATGGAGTTATACCAATAACTCCTTTGACCCGATATTTTGTTTATAGGAGGGCTTATGAAATGCTAATTATATTGGTCAAATTAGTGAAAACCAAACAGATCTCAGCTTTGTTTGTATGGCTAAGCAATGTATTTGTGAATGCTAGAGCCGACAACTAGACTTTATGGGGTATACTGAGCTCTAACTAAAAATGTAAAGTGAAACACTTTGTTGGGAGTACATACTGTACAGAAACTGGAACATATTTTTGGACAGCATCCCTAGCTTTGCAAATCAAATGCGAAGATTCAGCAAAGATGAGTCTTGAAGGTAAGGAGTACTTTAGCAGAAGAAAATTGTAATATGGGTGTTAGTCATGGATTGCATTGCCGTGTGAATGGAGATTCTTCTGAAATAATTCAAGATTAACAAATATGTTTAAACCTTCTCTGATTCAGTATATTAAAGCCATCTACCGGTTGCTTAATTTACTATCTGAATGATACTATCTGAATAGAATTGCACATGTTAAATGTGAAGCTATGACTGTGATTTGATTTTCTTTGTATTGCCCAGTTTGGCTAAACTTAAATCCTGACACAGTGTCTTAATACAAACCTATGCAAGAGGAGATCCCACCCAGAAACAGAATTTCACATGTTATATAACCAAACCACATTACCTCAGTTCCTATCTCTTTTAAACCTGTTTTGTCAAGATTCAGTGGAGAGCATGGTATATAATGCACTATATATACTACCAGTACATGATAATTTAACAAAATATTTTAAAATAAATCACTACATGCATTTCAAAGGAATTCTGTCAATAGGGCAAAGCATATTTTTCAAACTGTCTGTGCTTGATTGCAGGTTTAAATTTAGAGGCTTTTGAAGTTATTAAAAAATACTGTGAAGACAGCAATAGTTAGCTACATGAAGATCTGGATAGGAAATCTGAAATGGAATACCAAAAATGAAAATGTTTACTGTCTTTGGTTCCTCTATCCTTATGAAAATGCGAACAATGGCATTTACCAGAAGACCAGAAGCAGAGGTGCTGCACTAGCTTTTGCCATACAACTAAATAATTGTGTTTTGTGCTGATTTATGGCTCTGCTCTAAAAATCTTCTGGCTAATGTCCATTAAACAGGGCAACCACACATTTCTCTTTATAGATTCTAATACACCCCGCATAGATAAGCAGTGATTATGTTCACCCACCAAGCCTCCTACTCTCTCTTAATACACCTTTAGCTCACCGTCAAAAATATCTCTGGAGTTCAAGTGATTTATTTTTGCTCAGAAGGTATTCAGAAACAATTGGGAATCCTTTGGCTTTATTACATATTTTTTCTTAATAACCATTTGGGTGGGGGGAGATTAACATATTAAGCCTTTTAGTTTCAGAGCATCTTTTTTGTATGGAGGACTCCTGGTACTGTAATAATAATAATAATAACAGTAATAATAATAATGATAATAACAACAACAGCAACAACAATAGTAGTGATTTTTGAATTATTTCATCTAACCTGCATTCACAGGGTAATGCAATCCATGAATAATACCCATATTGCTAGTACTATTATGTTTCCTATGGAGAGTGTTTCAAGGACTGAATTACCAGACCAGAAAATGATTGGCCATTTTTTTTAAAGACATAGAAAATCACATATATATTATATGGACAGAGGAGTGGTAATAAGAGATAGGTTTGTATAGTTTCTGCCATGAGTCCTTGCTTAAGATTGATGACACAGTTATGGAATTAAATAGTATCTCTGTCCCATTTCTGGTCCCCCTGGACTGAGTCCTCCAGGCGTCACGTCTGATGCCTAGTCCTGTGCCTGGATGTAAGCTCAGCCTTTAACCTACATTGCAGCCAGAATCTAGGTGTCATTCCAGCTCTTATTTGAGTTTTTCAGCTTTTATTCAATTTGTCTGAAGGCTCTTGCTTCTTCATTTTGCTCTTCTCTAGTTAATACGTAGGCAGACTTTAGCTAGTGAGACAAAATATTGAAGTATTTTGAAGCTAAAGTCAATTTACATATTTATCTGTTTATAGACTATCTTATACTTCTCTGTGCGACACCGTGACTTCGTTTTTCAAGGGATAAAGCCAATTCATTACCAGTTCCAAACATTTTTAGGCATTTCTCAGTGATTTGGCTTTCTCCTCTCCCCTCACTACCCCGTCTGCCTCTTCCCTCTGGCCGTGGGTCCCTTTGGGGCTGGTCCAGGAGGTAGCGTTTGGGTTAGCCCCACTCAGCCTCGCTCCTTCCCCAGCGCCTTCTCCCTCCCCAGACCTCTGCTGCCTCTTCCCCACCACCTGTTTCCAGGCCCAGCCTGGGAAACTCCATGTCCCACTTTTATTCCTGGCACAGCCAGGCCTGATCTCGGGTCAGGCAATGTGTCTTTTCAGGGCAAAGCCCTTGTATTGTACCAAACATCACTGTTCCTTCATTGACCACTTAGCCCAAGAGTCCACCTTAGGCTGTGCCTGCACTTGCCACTGATGAATCCGCTATCCCAGCACAGAGTGGGATGGTTTGGTTGGGAAGTGTCAATGTTATTTCATTATTGAAACTGTCTGATCCAAAGAGAGGTGATAACTAGTTGTAGCACTTCTGAAAGAGTCCATTTCTAGTTGTTTTGACTCATAAATGGGATGATTTTAAAATTTCGCTATGGACTGGAGTTTCTTTTCTTCAGCCCAGGAAGGATTGATGCAAATATCTTTTTTTTTTTCTTTTTTCTTTTTTTCCTCCCCTGTTTTTGTGATTTTGTTAGGCTGTTTCTTAAAGTCAGCAAGAAACCAATGTGAGTGGCATCTTTCACTTATCACTTCAGTCACAGGCTAAGGTATTGGAGGACTGGTCTGGCAAGTAGAGATTATTATGCTGTTTCCAAGCAAACTGGCACTGCAGTGCAGTCCTTAAAATCCCTTTCAGCAGTGATATTAAAGTCTCCGGAGTGCCATCACATTGCAAAAATGCTGGTAAAAGGATAAAGTTACTCAGTGTTTTGTTCTCTCTCCTTTGTTCCTTGCGGCTTCTGGTAGCTGGTGGAAATTAATAGGCTGGAATTGCTCTTTATTCTCTCGGTTCAGAGAGATTCATGTCCTTACTTTCCCAAATCTCTTTGAAGAAAGAGGAAAGGCAGAAAAAACCCACACTTTAGTGGGCTGACTAGATTCAAATACCAGCCACTGTTGGCCTTTCATTGGTGTTCAGCAGTCTCTGTGAGATTGTTTTGGGAGCCTCTCCAACACATGAATTTGCAATCTGCTGATACATATGCCATGGAGTTGAAAGTGTTTTTTGCTTATGAGGAACCTCTCAGAGGATGATTTGGTTTCCTGCACTGATTCAAGCCTCTGCCAGTGTTACCCCTTACATTTCATCAGTCCTCAACAGCTGGGATGAGGCATCGCTACTGCT
The DNA here is from genome assembly GCF_000703405.1 of Apaloderma vittatum. Taxonomy (NCBI): domain Eukaryota; kingdom Metazoa; phylum Chordata; class Aves; order Trogoniformes; family Trogonidae; genus Apaloderma; species Apaloderma vittatum. The sequence continues at coordinate 18,553 of NW_009701816.1, forward strand.
AGTTTCTACAGATGAACTTGCTGTATGTATACATCAAACATTTTGTTACTTTCATAATTACAGTGTCAAAAAATTACTGTGTAGAAGCTTGCTGTTGCATCCAAACCAGATTCAACTCTAAATACACAGTTATACTGCTAATGGTATACTCACACTTCAGTGTTACTAAAACGCTGTCTTAAACGAGGCATTTCCAAACCATACCTAGGGCACGGTCTCCTTGGGATCCAGAGGTTAAGTCTTTAAAGTGCTTATTAAAACTCAAGTCGCTTTAAGAGTTCTAAAACTCTTAAAAATTGGTCTGTTTGTTGTTTTTTTTTCTCTGAGGACAAAAATAAGATGGTGTAAAGAAGTTTATGTTTCAAATACAAACACCTTCCTCAGGTTCACTTCTCTTTTACTGCAAAGGGAGTCCATCTTTGTAGTCTCTTATAATGTATGGAGACCACACCCATTGCAGCCTGAAATCTGCACAAGAAAAGGTTTCTCTTTTTGTCTTTCTCTATTTTTTTAGAAGAATTATATTCATTTGCTTTCCTGAATAAACAGTCCTAGGTATGACTTAGCAGTCATGCTTTATCAGTAATATGTAATTATAGGTTTCCATAAAATATTCTACATATGCCTAAAGTAGCACAAACTAATCCTTACAAACTACTACCAAACAAGTTAATACTGAACCCTAAACAAAACAGGCGTTTTAAAATTTTGTTCCAGACCTGAGACACATGTGCTGACACAATAGATACAGATTTATAACTAAAAGGATGAACATCTTCACTGATGCATAAGGATCTTCCACAATGAAAGAAAATAGCTGCCTAATTATCTTACACATTTCTGAAATTCAAATAAGCAAGGAAAGTATAAGCTTGTGAATTCTTATATTCTCCAAGCATCTAATCTGTGTAAAAGATTGCATATGAAAAGACTAGTTCTATTAATGGAAAGGCAAGACTGCAATGACCTGACGTTGTAGAAATACATTGTACTTATTATAATTCATTTTTACATTGTTATGGAAATATATTATACAGTAAATAAGTTTGTTGTAGAGAATAATTTTCCCACAAAAAGATGGTGTCCATCTAGTTTACTCATCTGCAACAGTGTTGCAAGCTCTAGGGATCTCAGTTGTGAGCAATAAAAATCTGCCTCAAAGTTTCCAAGATGCTTACTAGCTTTTTTCTTAAGTTCTTCATCAATAAATCAATTGAAGTGTGAGATGGTTACTGGAGCAAATGAGAAGGTAATGACTCAGTTTCTCTCCATTCCTAAGAAAAAGATTATTTTTTCAACAATTAGTGTTCTATAGCCAATTTGTTTCTCACTCCAGCATGCTCCCTCTCTCAGGTTTGGATAACCTTTGCTATCCAATACTTTTCTAGCCTTTGGTAGTTACACATGGATAAATAGACAAACTGCTCTGTAAAAAGTATTGAAAAATATCTTCTGCCTTCCCTATTACACAGAATCACAGGATGTTAGGGGTTGGAAGGAACCTCGAAAGATCATCTAGTCCAACTCCACTGCCAGAGCAGGATCCCTTAGGGCAGCCATACAGGAACGCATTCAGGCAAGTTTTGAATGTCTCCAGAGAAGGAAACTCCACAACCTCTCTGGGCAGCCTGTGCCAGAGCTCTGTCACCCTCACAGTGAAAAAGTTTTCCCTAATATTTTTATGGAACCTTCTATGCTCTAGCTTGTACCCATTGCCCCTTG
>NW_009701817.1:0-42043 GCF_000703405.1 Apaloderma vittatum
TCGTGAGTCTGGGGTGCAGTCCTTCCAGGACCTCCTCACGAGGGGCACTGGGACAAGAAGATAACATCTCTAAATCCCTTTTTCTAAAAGACTTAGCCTAATGAAATGAAAACTGATGCATCTTCTCTGAGAGCCTGTTTTCACTGGCAGAACAGAAGATTTTTTTCATGGAGTTTTTGGTAGTAAAGATATTCTGAGTCTTGATCTTCAAAATCTGAAGCAGAGAGTACTGTCTCAGAATTCAGTGACATTTTACTGTGTAAAGATGTGTTGGAGAGAGTGTGCCAATAAATTTCATGAAAAAAATGTAGTTTTGCTGCTTAAGCATGATTAGATTGGAAGATCTGAGAGCACTGGAGTATTTTTGGTGTTGCATGCTGCTGTGTGTGTGTATGTTTAAAGTGCTCTATGAAGAAACATATCATAAAGGTCTTCTATAACTATTTAAAACTGAAGATAACATTATTCACTGAATAATGAACAGTGAAAGAAAGAGATGGACTACAAGAAAAAAAAGGAGAAGACTCTGAAAATTTTTGTGTGGCACTATGTAATGACTGTCAACATAATGTGACATTGCAGGGCACAGCAAAAATATTGAGATAAGGTAATCAGAAAAGTTGCCAGTTTGATTGCCAATCTTCGGGACCCTGCTTATCTTGATGATACCTTGATACTTTTCCAACCTTGATGATTAAAAAATGTGAAGAAATTGTTTGAGTTGTTATGTAGACCATAGATCTACTTAAATCATTGAATGCAAGTTAGGTTGTACTAGTTTGTTCTGGAATTGTACATATCAGAAATAGCAGCTTTATCTGGTCTTATATAGTTGCAAGAAAAAAATATGTGAACCTTTTGGAATTTCATGGTGTTCTGTATCAATTTTTGATAAAATGTGATCTAAGTGTTATCTAAGTCAAGAGTATTGACAAATACAATGTGTCTAAAATAATAACACAAAACCAATTCTGATTCTCCATGTTTTTATTGAACACACTCATTCAGCATTCAAAATGCTAGTGGGAAAAAACAAAGTGAACCCTTGATTTCACCTCAGAAAAGCTAATTGGAGTCAGGTTAACCTGGAGTCTTGTTAAGAGAATGGGGTTGGAGGTGTTGGCATAAAAACCACTCGAACTTTTTGAGTTTGCTCTGCACAAGATGTATGCTTGTGTGAGCCATGCCTCACTTAAAGATGGAAAGGCTTACAGAGTGCTTTCAAAGACCTTAGAAATTCCCCAGTCTACAGTCAGGCAAACGATCTACAAATGGAGACACTTTGGGACTGTGGCTACTCTACCAAGAAGTGGGCGCCCAGTCAAAAGAACCTCAATGAAGACTCGTCAATGACGTAAAGAAACAACCCCGAGTGACAGCCAAAGAGTTGAAGGTATCATTGGAACTGGCTGACATCTGTGTTCAGGAGTCTACAGTATGTAAAACATTGAACAAGCAGGAAGTCTGTGGCAGGACACCTCGAAGGAAGCTGCTGCTTACTGCAAAGAGCATTGCTGCACGCCTGAAGTTTGTGAAAGAGCACGTCGACACTCCACAGTGGTATTGGCAAAATGTTCTGTGGACTGATGAAACAAAGAGTGAACTATTTGGAAAGAACACGCAGCACCACATCTGGCCTAAAAAGGGCACTGCCTATCATCATGAAAACATCATCCCAGCAGTAAAGTACGGTGGAGGAAACATCATGATTTGGGCCTGCTTTGCTGCATCAGGGCCTGATCAGCTTGCAGTCATTGAGGGGAAGATGAATTCCCAAGTGTATCAAAAAATTCTTCAGGATAATGTGAGAATGTTTGTACGTCAACTGAAACTCTGTAGATGTTGGGTGATGCAACAGAACAATGACCCAAAACACTGGGGCAAGTCCACAACAGAATGGCTTCAGAAAAACAAAATCCTCCTTTTGGAGTGGCCAAGTCAGAGCCCAGACCTCAGCCCAACAGAGATGCTCTGGAATGACTTGAGGAGAGCCAGACACAGGAGACATCCAAAGAACATGACAGAGCTAAAGCAGTTCTGCTGGGAAGGACGGGCTAAAATCCCTCCAGAAGGTTATGCAGCTCTGATCCACAGCTGCGGGAAGCACCTGGCTGAGGTGATTGCTGCCAAGGAGGGGGTCAACCAGTTATTGGCTCCAAGGGTTCACTTTCTTTTTACACTAGCAGGTTGAATGAGTGTGTTCAGTAAAGACATGGAGGACTAGAATTGGTTTTGTGTTATGATTTTAGACACATTGTATTTGTCAATACTCTTGACTTAGATGCTGGTTAGATCACATTTTATAACAAATCAGTGCAGGACACCATGCAATTCCAAAAGGTTCACATACTTTTTCTTCCAACTGTATACTGCAGTCGTCTTATGTCATCTTGAATATGTGGATAGATACAAGGCAAGAGCCTTGAAGCAGTGAATGTTACGTTTCTGAACTGTCACCAAGATATGAACAAAGGAGCTGTCCTGAAGACATGAATATCTTTTTTCGAGACAAGATCAGGAGCAGTATACAGCTGGAGTTGTTGAGAAGCTTCCATATATAGAAGAAAATTTCTGGATCTAGTCTACAGGAAATGTTGGAACCTTCTGCTGATTCTAAACAGATGGGGACCCTGGGAAAAGGAATAGGACTTCTGCTAACACAGTCTATGCTCTGTCACAGCCTCTTATTGCAACCATTTCTGTCCTATTTCCTAGTGTCTGAAGCCTTAGAGTATAAAGGTTCTGCTGCTCCCCTTTCCTCAGCATATAAAGAGGACATTAAATACCATGTTTGATCATGTCAGCTGACAAGTGGCACACAAGAACTGGATGTTCTAAACATGTGGTCTGTTTGCACTGAAAACAAAGTGCTGGATACATTTAACTGAAGAATAATAATTATGCTATCTTTTAAAGTAAATTAAAATTACAGTCCATTCTCAAATTTTTTAGGGACATCAGAAGGTGGGATTTTTACCCAGTATTACTCTTTAGCTTAACTTCATACATTGTGAAACACTCTACAATGCAGGTCCAAAGGCAGTAGAAGGATTAATGGCTGGGGTTGTCCTTGTAGCTAGCGAGTGCTTACTCTAACCTCTGTAGGCAAAATTCTGTTTCATCCACATTGTTTTGTTTTGCCTAATCTTTGAAAACACATTAGTATAAAATTTCTCTTCATGTATGGATTTCGATTTGGAGCACAAACATGTGGTCAGGTTCCATCCCTGTTGGCAGACTGGAATTGTTTTTAGCTAAGATCAGTTTGGCCTGGCCCGAGCAAGGAGCTTATTGTTGAGGTCCTGGGGAAGATTCACAACATGTTGTTGGCAATTCAGCAGACATCTAGTTTGTTCTGGGTCATTACAGGGTGATTGAAGCATGTTGTTTGTCTGTCTTATTCTTTCAGAGAAGCCATTTTTCAAAGAGGCTATAGAACTGAGGACTGCAATTTATCATAGCTGTGTTAACACTGTCAACAGAAGTAAGATTTGACTTTAATGTAACATCTTTGTGATTTGAACAGCTGTTTTCTGCCTTCCTGTTTTGAAACATTTTATGTTTTTATTTCTTGATGGAAATGTTGGCTGTAATAATGATATGTTATGCAACTTGCAATAGGCTCATTATGTCATTAATTATTAGTACTTCATTATAATCAAAGCTCTTCTCAGAATATAAGTTAATTTTTCTCTCTTCTTCTTCCCCCAACCCTGAATAAGAAACAGTCTCTAAGATAAGCACAAGGAACAAAAACTGTAGTTAGTAAACGATTTTGAAATAACTGAAGTTAGAGACTCCAGGATTAATGTGTAGTGTTTTCTTCTTTCTAATAGTTGCCATGTCTACTAAATTGAGGTTTGATTCTCTTGCTTTGTCTGATTTTTCTGTACATTCTAGTAGTGGATTTCTTTTCTTTACAAAAAGACTTGCTCTTTTAACAAGTTCAGAAACTAAAATTCTATGAGGTTTTAGTGTATATAGAATAGTTGAATGATTACTATAAAGTCAAAGGAAATAAATGGGGCTTTGGATTAACTCTGGAGTTTCTTGGACCATGCAAGTGTAAAAAGAGTTATGTGCTTAATGCAGTATCTTGTTTGGTCCCACTGTAGAAAAATGTAATGGAACTTCTGTCTCTTAAACCTGAATTTGGTAATTTATTTTTCAATGCAGCTTGATATCATCTTGGAAACAGCTTTTGATGAAGGCTCAATAGCTTTCTATGTAACCCAACAGATAGAAGAGCTCTGTAACAATGGCAAAAGGAAAATAAGGAAATAAGAGAGCACTGAGAAGATAACCTTGCAAAAAGCACAGAAAAGTATTAGTGGGAAAACCTCAGAAGTACTAATAGCTGCTGTAGGACTAAGATTTGTTCAGATTTTCCTATTCTAAAACTTTTAAAATAAACATTATTTCCTAGAACGTCATTTTCATTTGACATACGAAGGTGATTCCCTTTGCATTTAGCTTTTGATTATTTGATTGCTGTTTGAGTCACTACTCTGTGGGAATAATCCCCAACAAGGTAATGTAATTGTGCTCACGTTCTGGACTATTACCGCGGAGTGGCGATCTGGTTTTGGTGTGATTTTATTAAGCTATCATTTCTCTAGGGAATTCTCAATCTGAAACCAAAATATTGCTTGTATTCCATTCTCATTAACATCAAAGCTACCACCTGCTTTCTATTGGATTAGTAATATTATTGTAGATAATGTTTTTATAGAAGGAAGGGATGGTGGATGGCTTATGGTGTTACTATACTGTTGCAGTAATGGGGCGAATAGAGGTGTTCATTGGGAAATACCAATTGTTAGTGTTCAGGCAGCATGTCAGTATGCTGTGCTGGAACTCTCTGTTATCAAGGAGAAGTCTGAGCATCAGAGATGAGGAAATAGGTAATTGCAGACTCCAAATGATAGGCTTTAGGGCAGTATTTCTTTCAATGGGATTCCCTGGTGATTTTTAGTCTACTAGGTCATATGAGAGCTTTTTCTCTTAGTGGCAGGGGGCCTGTACAGGGTCTGAAGACACCATTGTTCTGCAAGGTTTCATGAAACTTGAATTATGCTTGCCACCTCTGCATTTGGGAATAGTGGAGATAAACCTAGCAAGAATAAAAATTGCAGATAAAGGTGAAAAGATAGATGTTTAAAGGCAGTATTGCACTTAAGAAAACTGCCTGTGAACAGAGCACTTAATGAGAGATATTCTTGGTGCTGATTCCTTTGCGTTATTTGTAATTATTTCTTCTCCCTATCATGGTCCCTATTTTCTGCTGGGAGGGGTCAGGGCTCTGTCTGGGAAGTTCAGGTGAATATCCATTGGAATGAAACATGTCTGCTGTCTCATCTGTGATCCTGCTGTTGCCAGGCAGACAGCAAGCCAGCACAGCAGAACATGAGCAGAACATGTTCCCACATCTCCGTGGTGCATGTATGTTCCTTTGTGCTTTTGCTTCTGAACAGACTGCACCTAGGTAGCAGCATCTCAAAGTAAAGTGAAAATGCAGGGCTCATCGTCACTGGCTGATAGGCTGTATTTGCATTGATTTGGTTATCCATACTAGCCCTAGAAGAAATTTGCTTGGCAGCAAGCTTTTGAGAAATGATGGTGTTTCCATAAGCCACTTAGTGCTAGATAGGCAGCACACCGGGATGCATTTCTTTCTGGTCGATATGAATTAATCTTTGAATTTTATTTTTTTTAATCAGAGTCACACTGTTAACCCTAGTGCGAATATTTTTACTGAAGTGCCTTGATAATAAAGTCCCTTTAAAATTAATACTTAATTGCTGTAAATTTTGATGAAAGCAGTTGTCTTTTTGAAATTTTCACTATTTATTTGCCCAATGCTGTGTATGTTTTAATTTATAACAGAATCTGGAGAGAGTTGCATTTTTACTCTGCTAATGTGAAAAAATACAAAATCTGACACAAGATTTTTTAATGGAAAGCCACCTTGTGGTATTTTTATTACAAATACTATTGAATTATAAAAGTGGAAAGATGATCCTGCCGATAAACACCTTTGCACACTTGGTTTACTCACACTTTTCTGGTGTTTTCTGTGATTTTTCTTCTACTTTGCAGCTGTCATCCTATAGGTAATGATATCAATGCATTACTTTTCTCATGGCTCAAACAGCTTGATTGTCCTCATACCAGAAGGAAGTAATTTTGTTCCACAGCACTTGTATTTTTGGAGACATTAAAAACTGTGTTCCGAAGGACGTGCTGTGCAAGGTAATTATCTCCTGCCTCCAATTTAAATCAAATTTGACCATTTGGGATGTTCTCCTGGCCTAGAATATAATCTCCTGGCCTTAGAATATAGACTATTCTATAGTCTAGAATATAGAATATAGTCATAGAATATGGCCTAGAATATAAAATATAGTCAAAATCAATTTGCATTTTAGAAGGGATACAATTCAATCTACTGATCTACCAAAAGCAGTTCTATAGGGCCCAGGGTAGTGAGACTGAAATTTCTCATGAAAGTTTTTTTTGTTCTGCAAGGTAGGCTAGTAGGTAACTATTCCATGCCAATGCTAGCTGTGTGAACTTATATGGTATAACAGGGTCATTTGTTGTTCAATCTGTCTGATTCCATGGGATCCCTTTGCTATGCCACCTGAATACCTTCTGGGGCCTGGAAGCTTTAAGTGGATTTGTTCCAGCCATTTTCCTTGAGTCTGGCAGTTCCTACCATATATCCCTTATGACTTTTAACCAATATCTCCTTTATGTTCTAATAGGGTCAAGATCAGGACCTGATTGTTGTGGTGATTAAGGGTATGAATACTTTTATTTTAAAGCCTTCGGAGATTCACGTCAACTTGTGGAAGGAAAGTAAACTAAAAAACACCTTCTTTCTAAGCAAGCATGTGTGTCTTATCTTCTAGGTCTCTTCCAGCTGATACGATTCTATGATTTTACATAATCTCTGACGTTCAGATTCGACACCTGCTGTTTTCAGGCTCTATTTCGGTTGGGGGTTTTTGTGTGGTGTTTTTTGTTTATTTTTTTTGTTACAATGCCACTATTGGTTCTGATTATTCATGTTCTGTATATGGAAAATGATAAAAGATTGTTAGCAAAGAACAGCCTGGCTGAGAACATACTGTGAATCAAAATATACAGTAACTAGCCGTAGCTCTGAAATTATCTATGGCTAATTGTATTACCTGGCTGAAATAAGGCACTGGCTCCACTCATATCTAGTTAACTTTGAAGGACTTAGAAGAAAATCCAGCCTCTTCCCCTTCTATTTTTGATCAAGGCACAAAGCCTCTTTATAACACCATAGAAATTAGGCAACAGTTAATCCAGAAATGAGGTTGAAAGCCAAGTCTTTCTTTGTGGATGGCTTTGGAAACTTTACATCAACCTCCAAAGAGGAAGAGTTTAACAGCATTTTCTTGAACCTTCTTCATTCCTTGATTGGTCATTACAGAAATCATCAATCTGGAGAGTTTAATACCTGAATAAATAGTAGATATCCATAGAAATGAAACATTTTCTTCTGTCTTGGTGTAATAATTACTATGCGAACACTTCATAAGCATTATTTAAATCCAGAAATAATCCTTTTTGTGAAGAGTATTGACATTTGTAAATGTGTGCAGAAGCATTAATATTCTGGATTTAGAATATATTTGTGATGTCTTAAAATATTACTATGTACATTCATCTCAGCCATTTTATCCACTGAAAACTTGGAGATTTGAGAGCAAGGTCATTCTACTGTAATATCATCAACCTGAATGTATCAGATTAAGTTCATAAATGGGAAAAAAAAATCAGATCTTTATCCTGTTCTCTCTAGTATACACAGGCATACTTCACATGCACCTTATTCTCTCTAAAGTTTCCCTGACAATTGTTGGCAACTTCCTTAAAGGCGTTTGTAGTAACATATTTTCTTATCAGGAAAGCTACTGAATTTCATAAGCTGAGAGTAGGAAATACTCTTTTAGTGGTAAGTGACTCTCTTGGGTAACAGTCCCTGAAAATACCAAATAAAACTTAGTATCTTGAATTCGTAGTGTTCTTTTCAGTTAAAATACAATAATGCTTATGACTTGACCTATAGGAGGTGGTCTTTACAAGAGGGCTAGGTGAAGTGTCTCATGAGGGATCTGATTTCAGGTACAAAGGGATTTAGTTACTAGACCTTGTTCATTGCTACGAATAGAGGGACAGACCTTATAAACAGAAAAGTGAAACTATTGCCCAGCATCATTAGTTGATTTTTTTTCAGTTCTTGGGTGATTATTCTGATAACAGCAAAAGTATAATCTTGATGCTTTTACTTTTTTTTTTCCAAATATTACAAATTAACTATTAAAATCACAGGTTCCTCAAGATAGTTGCTTTGAAAACTTTGACTACTAAAACACAAGGTAGCTTTCTACCCAAATATTACAAATTAACTGTTAAAATCACAGGTTCCCCAAGATAGCTGCTTTGAAATCTTTGACTACTAAAACACAAGGTAGCTTTCTAAGGATACTTTTTCTTTCTACTAGCTTTTCATTGTATGTATGGTTTGAGTGATAGGTTTGATTTTTGTGACCTGTGGCTAAAATGATTAATGTTATATCACAACACCAAGTAAACTGGCAGTCTTTACTGATGACCAGTGAAGTAGACCAATAGTTCTTTACTGTAGAAGTGTAGATTTACTAAGCCAATATGTTCCATACAGGAATTTTTGGCCAAATTAATTGAAAGTGCCTGATATCCCGCTGTCCTGGTGCTAATTTTCCTTAGCAGAAGTACAAGAGACATGTTTGGAAACTGGTTTGTCCTTGATACTTATCGTAACTCTTTCTCTCAATAATTTAATGATGGTGAATTCTGTAAATTAACAAGAAAACACCCCAGAACTATAAGATTTTCTTTTGTTGTTATTGGGCATCAGTTAAAGCTACTGTACTCTAATATTACAGCCTTTTACTCGCTTTGTATTGTGAAATATGGCAGAGCTCAAATGATTGTCTTCTCTTAAATGTGATTCTAATATTTTCATCCATTTATATTGCAGGTGACTTTTTTATGTTGAAGAGGAAACAAGCTTGCTTGCTAGTAGAAATAATGCAAATTTTGATTAGGTTTTTAACATCTGAATGTTGTATGTAATCTCCATTTGCAGAAAGTGAAGCAATATGAAAAAAATAAAATGCATTAATTGTGTGTACAACAGGACTTCAACCAAATTGTTTCATGAATGAGTGCATGTAAATCACTGGAGAGTGAGCCTAGTCATGGCATTCATTTTAGTGCCTTGAAAAAAATCCCACATTGCATTTCTTCAAGCTTTCTGAAAAAGCATTTTAAGTAGCAGCCCTAATTGTCATTCAGTGGTATAGTATTCCAAGAGAGCTCTGAAAAATTATTTCTCTTCCCTCCCTCTTCAGAAGAGAATTATATGTGTTCCACTTATTCTTGGACGTTTTAATTAATAAGAAGAAATATCCGTCTTGGGTTTTGTAGTTTCTGTTGGCGTCTTACTAATGTGTGACCTCTGTGATCTTATGTCCTTCCCTTCTTTGTTAGTCTCTCCTCTGCCTTGAAGTTCTGTCCTAATTGGGTATCTGCCTTCCACTGACATTTCCCTCTGTAAAACTACCTGCACGTATGTCATGAGGGGAATATAAATACACTGACAGACTGCCTGTTATTTGACAAATGGATACTTCAGAATATATGTCTCCAGTAGTACATTATTGTACTCAGATTATTGAGATGAAGGGCTTGGGGACAAGGTTATTCAAATAGCCTAATGCTACACAACATCTATTATCTCCCAAACAAGACAAATGAAATAGTTAAAAAAATCAGTACTCATCCACCAGTAGCCTCCAATGCTTTTTTCTATTTTTTTCTATAATGTTCATATTCAGGTACTTGGAATAAAGATTCATTGGTATTTGTGCTTGTATTTTGTTAGGAAAGCTCTGAAGCATATATATGTTTTTGAAATGTGGTATTGCCTCACCAAATAATTATGTGTTTTTCTTTAAGTTTTCAAAATATTTCTTATAAGAAAAAAATTGTCCAGTCAAGGTGAAATGGGGACTACAGACTGTATTAAAATCTGTAGATTAATTTTTTCAACTTAAGGGTGAAATATTTCTTAATATTCCTTAATATCAAATAAGCCATACATTTCAATTTCTTAAATAATAGCATCGCAACAATTAGAAGTGTTAAGAGGGAAAAAAAATAAGACAAGTTGAAATACAGACAGATTTCAGACTAACACTGTGCTTGTTTATGTTCTATTCCTCAGAGATGTATTTGAAGTCAGTGAAGTCAAAACAGAGCTGAGCTTATCTTTCTCTGTCTTCTTCAATTTATACTTGTCATCCTAGGATTTAAAGTTCATTATCTTGGGAATTGTTTGTATTGCATTACCTGGGTCTCATTCTTAATCACTTATGCAATGTCTGACTGCTTTGTCAAATGTTAGAACTCTGATTTGGTGGAAGTAGTGAATACGGCTTGCTTTCTTGGAGTCACAGACTTTTTCTATTAAGGCAACTTAGTTTTGTTTCACTTAGATATTAACTGAGCTTCCTCTGGCTTAAAATAATATTACTGCATAAAAGATGCTGTGTAAAAAAAAAGTATTAAGGGGAGGAAAGATTCACGTCACTTCTATGTATGCCTTTTCTGCTAAATTTACTTGACTATTAAACAAATCTTGTTTCAAATATACAGTTTTATCAAGTACACAAACCTGTTTTACAGTAGAATTTTGGCTGGTTTATAATGCTGATGACCATGGATGATTTCCGTTCGGAACTGACAGATCATTTACAGAACAGAGGTTTTATTTGAGTCCATTCAAGTTATGTGAATAGAAGTGCGAGTATGTCAGCATGAAGATATAGGATAGTATGATAAGAGGGAGAAGCTGTTGTCTATTATTAGCTGTTTATTTCTCGATGTTGCAAACTTTTACTGAACAGCTCGGATGATGGCTCAAAAGCACTTACGATTAGTTAATATGGCAAAGTAGGATCAAATATGTACTTAATAACAAAGATTCCTATCTGTTCTTGACAGCAATCAGTGTTTTCTACGTATCTACAAACAGGTTTACTCTGATTTTTCAGTTTTCCCTCTACCTCCCTTCCTTATCTAGTCTGTGGCTGCTGGTATGGAAGTGCCAAGCCAAACATGTTTGGTTCCCTGTGGTCCAAGTTGTTTACACTGAATGCATGGAAAATTGACATTTAATAGTTTCTAGTTCTAAACAATAAAGGTTTTTTCCTTGCATTATTTACATTTCAATTCTTGGTAACCATGCAAGAAGTGCTCCAAAAAGCCCTTGAGCTTTCATTATAAAAGCTCTGTGTATTCTACAAAGACATACACAAGCAAAATATTTTTATACTTCCCTAGAAAATAACCCCTTTAACAATCAAACCTAGAGAACTGTTTAAGCTCTTCTACCCATCCAGACAGCCTACGAGGAGGATTTACCGTTTTGGAATGAAGAAATCTCTAAGCTACTCTAAACTGGGCCAAAAAACAAAGATGCAACATAAGCAGAAAACATGTGTGGTATATTCAAGATGGGGAGAACTTCTAACAAGTCACATTTTTTTTATATTTCTGTGGAGTGAAAAAAATCCACAGACGCAATTTCAGAGTTAGATTGTTGCCTGTGGTGCAAATGTTGGTTATTTCAGGACATAATTTGTGATTATAGACAAGAGTCCATGCCAAAACAGGCCGTGCAACAGAAAATAGAGGGAAAGACTGCAGATGGGAGAGTGAGATACTTGGCAGCATGGATTGAGTCAGCTCTTGGCTTACTCATCTACTTCAAACTTTTTCTGCAGTGCAGAACTAATTTGGTAGCATTTGACATTACAATTAGAACTGCTTTCCTGAAAACTTATGGGGACAGCTGATAAGTACTGCATTTCTTTATTTCCTGCTCTTACTTAAAAAAAACCAACCCCAAAACCAGCAGCAAATAAGCCATTCCAAGCCACTCTTCATAGTGGAAGAATGCTTTGTATGAATTTCTTAAGAAAAGTTCCTTTACAAGTCGTATGTGTGTGTGATCATTATAAATTTACCCCCAAACCAACAACGAACCTTTAATATCTGCTTTTTTGGTACTCAGTGAAGGACTACCTGCCTGAGGCAGGTGGGGTCACAGTTGCAAAGCAGATGTTGGGTGATATGGTTTAGAGGTGAACTTGTAGTGTAGTGTTAATGTTTGGACTCGATGGTCTTTTCCAACCTGAATTGTTCTATGATTCTATGTACCTGCTACTGAATGTGGCTTGTTTCTGTAAAGGTAGCTGCCAGCCTAGTTAATTCACCCATCATAATTTGAAATAGGATCCTTAGCATCATTTTAGTGCAGCTCTTCATCAGCCTAATAGGGTTTGTAACATTATTTTACTCAAGAAATCCATGTAGACAGGGAGTAAGAAAAACCACCCCCATTCCTCTTTCAGTATAGTAATAGTAAGAAAACAGGAAGATTGGATTATAATTAAATAAATTACATTTTTCCCCTTTGACTGCAATGTCATAGGTTTAATGAATTGAGACTTCACACTTCAAATTCATTTCAGAACATCATATTCCTGTGAGGATAAAAAGTGTCTATGCATTATTACAAGGTGGAACAAATGATCTCTTAATTTTTTTTGATTATAGGATAGGGTAGAATTGGTCTAAATATCTGCCACTGAAAGAAATAAATCATACTGCTGCCATTTATCTTGTATTTCCTTATCTTTTGGGAGAAAGAGAGAGAAGGGGACACAAGCATGTACAACCAAATCTGAGTCTGGTTTAAACACTTAACAGTAGAGTAAAATTTTGTAGATTAAAACCATAGCTAAAATGTACTGATTCAGTGACAAAGTGTATTTGAGATTTCCCCTCATTGGGTTCTGTCTTCCTTCTGTGATATGGTGATGTGGAGAAAGGTCCAATGTAAATACAGCAGGAGGGGCTGGCATCATGGCAGGTGATAGCAACTGCCTTTGTTTCTGAAGCGTGTTTGTGAAATTCAGCAACGTTTCAACAGTTTTGATGTATGTGGCTAGACCTAAACATGATATCAGAGGGAAGGAAATAGTTTACAGGACATCTGCTAATCCATGACAATTTCTCTTTAGAGCTCAACACAATTTAAAGCACTGTAGTGTTATAGATGCAGCAGCTTTTATGAGCAGGGGGCTCTGTTCTGTGCCAAGTGCTCACACAGCCTTTTCTGTGGCATCAGCATGAGAAAAATCAGCTTGAGTGATGAGAAGTGCTAGAGGAAAAGCATGCAACACCAGTAGGTGTACTGCTGCTGGCTGGACTTCCACACTTGTAGTGAAAGATCCCTCCCCAAAACTGTCCTCAAGGGCCATGCCTTATTGCATTACATTCTTTTTCCTGGAGTAGGAGGATCCCCAGCTCTGGTGCCTAATTCCTGCCAGGCTTCTGCCTTCCCAAATCCTTATGCCTTTTCCTAAACCTGAGCTCATCCCACACATTCCAGTGGAAAGGAAATTCCTCAGTGTGGCTAAACTCCTGAGCCAGCTTTCTGTAGCGCGTACAGCAGGGAAGGCGTGGGAGAAAGTTACTCCGGAGAAAGTCATAACGTTGCCTCCACCTAATGTAATGTCTGTTGCTCCCATACCAGTTTTCTTAATGTAGATTACTGTCAAAGAGAAATTTCTTCCCTACCGTAGAGAGCACTACTACAATACATGGAGCCTCAAAAACATCCAGCCATATGAGTATGCTATACTTGAACTGCCTGACAGCTGCACATCCCTGACAGCAAGTCTCACCTGGCACAGCTTGGTGTTTGGCATCAACCTGAGTGGGTTTGCTTGTGTTATTGTCACCATTTTTTTGCTGGGACAGAACAAGAGATGGCAACTCTTCAGCCCAGTCCTGCATTCCAACCTGAACATCAGAGTTTTCATGTCCTTTGTCCCTAAAGCAAGCTGCTGAGGGACTTGAGGATGGGTTCTTCCTGCCGCATGGGTGACTACCCAGGGTTGTTGGGTCACTAGCAGTTCTTCAGTTACTCTGAGAGGTGCTTGTTATCAAAATACATTACCTAAACCAAGCCCACCCTCCAAAATCAAATCCCTTGACTAGTTTTCAGAAAAGTGTCTGAGAAGTTCCCATTCGGTCCCCATGTGTTGCCCGATCTAGTCGAGAGGTGGCGTCCCTGCCCATGACAGGGTGGTTGGACTAGATGATCTCTAAGGTCCCCTCCAGCCTAGGCCATTCTGTGATATAAAGTTTTCATCCACTAGCGTTATTGAGTTTCCTGATTCAAAACTGCCTGTGTTCACCCCAGTCAGTTAATGTTTTAAACAGTTTGATTGAACTGAGGTGATTTTGGGGTGAGGCCAGCTCAGCAAGGCCAGTGACCTGTCACCATGACTCCAGTGTGATTAGGGCCTCCCTGTGCTGTGCTGGCTCTGAGTGGGACCTGAACTCCCATAGGCAAATGCCTGTGAGTGGGGATGCACCTGAAGCCCCTTATACCTGAAAAGAAAATGCTGATATTGACTGAACTAGATGGATGGGAGCAAGCTCTTCTATAAATGTAGTTTTCGTGGCTTTACACCCCATCACACTGTGACATGGTGTTATGCAGCATTACTGTCTTGGGATTTGACTAATCTAATGGAACTTGGTTTAACATTAAAGGTCTGTGAGATCACTTTATAAATAACCTATGCCATTAGACTCTGCTTATGTCAGACTGCATTTTAAGCAAGAAAAAAAAAACATGGCCATAAACATAATCTCTTATCTGAAGTCAAAGTTTAAAAATATCACCCTATCAGCTGTATGTTGCTCCTTTACTTCCACAGCTGAGAACAGACACTATGGTCCTTGGAAACAGAAATACCTTCTCAAACTGATATTGTGTGTTATTTCCTTGGAGGTACTTGTCCTGGTAGTTATTCCTTAAATAGCAGAATTTCACACCATCTGTGAAGAATGAGGCTGAGCACCTGGAAGGATGACAAAGATATTGTATTTATTTCTTCTTAAATGCAGTTTATATTGTAACCCCACAACCAGCAGCATGCATCTTGAGTTCTGGCAGTTGTTGTCTTGCTGCTTCGCAGTCACTAACATTCGTTGTCAATGTTATTCCACTTGATTTTCTGTTTGATTGGTTGCATTCATAGAAAGACACAACTTAAAACCTACACAGTTATTTGAACAAGTTTCTTCATATGACAGAACATAGTCCAGTGATTTGCACCTGTGAGTTGGTAGCTTGACAGTGGGAAAACTCCTGAGGTCCAAAGATGACAGGGAGAGAAATACGAAAACTTTTTTTTTGCAGTGGGGAAAGGGGCAGAGTGAAGTGTAAGAAAAGAGTAGGAAATAATTGGATGTATTTGAACCTAGATGAACATAGGAAATGTTAGAAAGAAAAAAAAAAGAGAGGAAGGGGGAATAAAAAGTCTAAATGAAAATCTTGTTTTTCCAGAGAAAAGTTAGAAATACTTTAAACTTCTGTAACTTTGAAGAAGGGGTAGCCCCACTCTGCACATGGTGACATGAGTGAAGAGCAGAACATGTTACAATTTGAAATGTTTTAGTGTTGCTTGTTTGATGTTATCAATGTTATTTTTAAAGCTAGCTGTTTAGTTTTTCAGGGTTTTTTGGTAGTACACTTAGAGGTGAATTGCAGCAAATCTTTTCCTTAATTAATTCAGCTAAAAAATGACAAATATTTCTTAGCTGTGTAACCAGCTAGGTCATTTGATTAGCCTGGTTTTTTAATTAGGTCCTGAAAACAGCTTCTGTGACAATGGGGTTAACAGGGACAAGTGATATTTCACTCTTTATTTTTTTTTTTTATCCTATAATTTGTCAGCGTTTATTCAGCTCATTCTGCATATATCCCATGACAACACTGACTTTCAATTTTAATTTAGGGTCACCTCTAGGCATTATGGGGGGAAAAACATTGAGCGTAATATATTTTGTGCCCTCAGATAAACTCAAGTGAAAAACTTTAAAGTTTCATTAGACAAGCTTCTTAGAGTTACTGTAAGGAGAAAGATATGTTGGTACGTGGAAAGCTGAAGTATCTTCTCCAACTCCAATTTCTATGGTTTTGCAGTTTATGTTTGGATTTTTTTAATTTATCTGTTTTACATGAAAAAGAATTGTGTGTGAAAACTGTGAGAAGCTTTGACAGGTGCTTTCCGCCTTTAGCTCGAGGGTCTTGCCAGGGCCTGTGAGTGGCTGGGCAGTGGCCGACATCAGTCCCTGTGCTTGGCCAGTCTCTCATTGCTGAGGTAAGTGGGATGAGAGCACCACATTACCTTGCTGGCCCTGAGGTTTGAGGGTTGCTGAAGGGGAAGGGTTAGAGGAAAATATCACCTGGTGTGATGTGTTTAACTGATGTAGGAAGACAAGAGGAGCTGAGGAAGGTTGTTGGCTGAGGTGGTAATGTTGGGAGTTAGATACCTGGAAAGTGATGGGAATTTGGGAGACAAGACAATGAAAACATAAGGAATCAAAAATTCTCTTTATGAAATGGAAAATGCACTGGCTAGAATCAGATATAATACATGCTGCAGATAGAATATATTAAAACAAATGAAGGACCAGCAACAGAAGATGAATTTAAATCCTAACAGTAAAATATAGAAAGACCTTACTACACACATCATGTTGGTAAAGGTGACGAATAGAGGTGAAGGTAACTTGAATCTTTCTTCATACTCCATTAAGCTAGCGTTTATTGTGATTATATCTTCAGTTTGAAGATGTTGTGTTTTAGGATGTTGGAAATTTGCTGATAAATTCTTTCTTAAAAAAATAAAAGTAAAACTTCAGATATCAGGAGTCCCCCACAAGAGATTTAATAACTATCTTAAGTACAATTTGATTATTTTTTTAATATTATTTAAAAAAACCCCAACACTGCACAAAAGGTTTGAACATGTATGAGGCTCCGTGCAGACACCTTGCAATGCCCTCAACTGAGGCTTGTTAAGCCATGCAGCCATCTAGACTTATGATTCTGAAGCTGAAAACCTACGCCCACTGCATTGTTTTATCTAATATATTTGCCTATAGAGAGTATCTCATGCTTCAACACATAAACATGGCAATGATAGGGTCTTGGCTTAATGAAACCTGACCTTTTGTTTTTAGGTCAGGTTTGGGATCTGAATACAGTAGTCAGTTATGAACAATTAAGAATCATAAGAAGGAAATTATGAAAAAAACAAACCAGCAAGATGAAGTAATTATTGGATCTATCTCTGAAAAGCTACGGTGCTGGATAAACTCCAAAAGTCTAGGTGGCTAATTATTTTGTGAATAATAATCTAGATGCTAGATCAAATCTTGGGATTGTAGGTTTTTCCATTAGGGAGATGTCCCATTATTTCAGAATTTACACTGTTTTAGTCAGATGTAGAGGCTATTGTACTCGAAAATATTTTTCAGACAGAACAGCTGGATCGACCATAATGAGAATAAAACATATCACTGCATTTTCAAACTGAAATTCCCAGGGTTGAAGCTATGTACTGCTTGGCATCACACCGACCAGGTATCTCAGAGCAAATTTCCTTGATAAGGCTGATCCTAGGAACAAAACTCAATATCTTTGTCACTTTGTTTGGCTTGTTTGTTTTGTTTGGTTTTTTTTTCCTCCCGAGGTTGGTTCTGCTCTGTCACACTAAAATTGTTAAAGTTGCAGGCAGAAACCTAGATGTACAGGTAATAATCTTTCTTATTTACACTTAGAAATACGAAGGAACATTTAAAAAGGACTACTGGACGTGTATTACATTGGTAGATTAATATTTGCTACAGTAAATCCATATTTTCTGTATACATGTTACAATTTATTTGAAGTATCTTTCCATTATTAAACTGACCTATCATATTAGCAACACTACTAGGCTCACAACTCCATCTTAAATTTTCTATCAAAACTCCTAATAGTTGTAGACTGAAGTAGACTTTATTCATGTTTCATAAAAATCTGTAATGTCAATGATCCACATTCCAGTTACAAGGCTTTATCTCCTTACTTAATAAGTGAAAACTCGTATTTGTTTGCATCAGAAAGAAATAATCATATCAAAACATGAAGTTTTAACCAGACAGACTTTGCAGTTCTTTCCTGCTTAAATTGTTATTGCAATTGCCTTATAGCTGAAGCTAATATTTTAAATAGATACTTAACAGCATATGCTGTGGTGAGTTGACCCTGGCTAATGCCAGGGTCCCACCAAAGCCACTGTAACACTCCCCTTCCCCAGTCAGACAGGGACAGAAAAATATAATGAAAGTTTGCAGGCTGAGATAAGGACAGGGAGAGATCATTCACTCGTCATCATGATAGGCAAAACCAGACTCAACTTGGGAAGAAAAAATTAATTTAATTACTACCAATCAAGTCAGAGTAGGATAGCGAGAAATAAAACCAAATCTTAAAAACACCTTTCCCCCACCTCTCCCTTGTCAGGCAAAACTTCCCATTTTCTCTATGTTCTCCCCACCAGGGGTACAGAGGGAAGGTAAATGAGGTTTGTGGTTAGTTCATCATGTGTTGTCTCTGCTGCTCCATGCTCCTCAGGGGAATTGTTTTTGTTTTATACCAGAGAACGATTGTAGCCAGTCTAGTGGTTTGTCTTGTTAATGTGGCGAGCATTAATACATAGGGCTCTCCCATGTGTCAGGCCACAGTGCAGGCAACATTCGTGCACGATGCAGTACGTGTTTGCACAAAGGTCTCCCTAGTTGCTCGTAAGAGACCAGACTGAAAAGAGTCTGTTTTGTTACTTAATTTCACAGTCATAATTTGAAGCTTTCACTTCTTGAGCAAGTGTGACTGGGCTAAATTCTGCCTGTTTTCCACCTATGCTGCTTGAAGCTTTTCCTGTTTGGACCTCAAAGTATTCAATTATTTGAACATAGAGAGTAAGAGAAACTGTCTTGACAACTTTGTAAGGACATTCTGCAACATAACGAGAGATTCAGTTTCCTATCTCTGCTCTCAAGCAGGTGTAGATTTAACTCCCCAGGCAGCAAGGCTTTTTTTGGGAGCTCTCTAAAATAGCTTAACCAGGTTCTTTACCTTCCTCTTTTCTCTTTCAATCTACATAACAACTATTTTCCTTTAAATTGCTTTTTGTACAGAACCAGAAACGTGGTTCTGTCTTTTGTTTCCTGTTCCTCAGCTCCCCTGGAAAAAATGGGGGAATATTGCAAAGAACTGTGTCAAGTACTTTTCTTCTACTTCATAAAGCAGGTGCAAGAACAAGGCAAGTGGTAATATCAGAAAAATACTGTGATTAAATAGCTGAGAGTAGAAACTAAGCTTTAATTTTTCAGCTGTGTGCTCAGAATATTTCCATGTTCATTTTCATTCTCTACAATTCTTGAAGCATATGAGTTTTGTGCTGAAATACATTTTTCTTCCTCTTTTCTGTCCCGCTTGCTCATAAATTCTTCAGTGGACAGGAGAATTTGAATGCATAGAGGAATATTCTGTCTTCATTAAATTCAGTACTTAGTTGATACGACTTCTGTATGCTTTTTACTGTAACTTAAATGTAATGTTTTATGAGTAAATCATAAACCTTGAACTTACTAGGAGTATAAAAATTGCATTCTTTCCTAGATCATCTCTTAGGTCCAATGTCATAGGAACGAAAGAAAATACTATTATATCACCACCACCACATTATATCGTAGAATCATAGGATAGTTTTGGTTGGAAAAGACCTTTAAGATCATCAAGCCCAATCATGGACAGAGCCCTACCAAGTCAGCTGCTAAACTGTGCTTCTAAGAGCGACATCTATTTGTCTTTTAAAAACCTCCAGGGAGAGTGACTCCACTGCTTCCATGGGCAGCCTGTTCCCATGCTTAATAATCCTTTCATTGAAGAAGTTCCTTCTCATATCCAACCTAAACCTCCCCCAAAGCAATCTGAGGCAATTTCTTCTCATCATATCACTACTTGGGAGAAGAGATTGACCCCCACCTCACTGCAACCTCCTTTCAGGTAGTTGTAGAGCACAATAAGGTCTCCCTTCAGTCTCCTTTTCTGCAGACTAAATAGCCCCAGTTCCGTCATATGTTCCTCATAAGACTTGTGCTCAAGACCTTTCACCAACTTCATTGCCCTTCTTTGGACATGCTCCAGCACATCAATCTCTTTCTTGTAGCAAGGAGCCCAAAACTGAACACGTTGCTCAAGGTGCAGCCTCACCAGTGTTGAATATAAGGTGACAATCACTTCCCTGGTCCTGCTGGCCACACGGTTTTTGATGCAGGCCAGGATGCCGTTGGCCTTCTTGGACACCTGGCACATTCTTGGCTCATGTCCAGCCGGCTGTTGGCCAACACCCCCAGGTCCTTTTCCATGAGGCAGCTTTCCAGCCACTCTTCCCCAAACCCATAGCGTTGCTTGGGATTTTTGAGACTCAAGTGAAGGACCTGGCACTTGGCCCTGTTGAAGCTCATACAGTTGGTGTCAGCCCATTAATCCAACTTGTCCAGGTCCTTCTGTAGAGCCTTCCTACCCTTGGGCAGAGCAACACTCCTGCCCAACTTAGTGTCACTGCAAACCCACTGAGGGTGCACTCAATTCCCCTCATCCAGGTAGTTTATAAGGATATTAAAGAGAACTGAGACCAGTAATGAGCCTTGGGCCAGCATGACTAGCCACCAAGTGGATTTAACTTCGTTCACCACCAAGATTATTTGGTTGTACTGACACAGCATGCATCTGCCTTGTTAAACTTGGCTGTAGAAAATTGACCTCTGGTAGGTCGAGTGGCTTTGTAATAATTTACTTGTCCAAGGAACAAACAGCAGGAAGTGCATATGGGGTGCTGTGACATGCTTCTCTGTGCTTAGCATAAAACTGAGCACAGCTAAATAAAACTGTTGATCTGAAAGGAAACAAGTCAAGTTCAGTTCTGGCTTACTACGTGATTGCACCAGTGTAAGAGGGGAGAGAATTTACTTGAATGTAAGCTAAGGCTTATGCTGTTTTCTAAAAGGTCCGCAGAGTGAACATTACCACCTAGTGGTTAACAATAGGGAATGGGAGGAAAGAGTTGCACACTGTTATGCGTAGGCCAGGTGTTTGCTTTTAAAAGTCTGCCCACCGCATGCAGAGGCTTCATATGTGAGTACAGAGACCTGTTGGTTTTCTGTTCAGTTTAGTCCCAAAGTACTGCATCGCACTCAGTAAGTATTTTCAACAGGAAAATAGAGAATAAAGGAAAAGTAAACTTGCAGTTATAATTAGAAATCTATTTGTCTCAGATTAACCACAGTAGCACAATTGCTATTTGTGCAGCAGATGTGTAGTGCTGGTCAGTAGTTTCTGCGTGAGATAGCTGCAGCCAGGGTTCTGCCTGGTGAGAGCAGACACCACCTTTGCTGAGCAGCTCGTTGAGCTACACTGGAGTAACCAGAAATGCAGGAACTGAATTTGTTTCATTTGTCGTTTGCCAAGATGTTGGTTAGAAACAGCAATCAGTTTTTAACTTATGAAATAAAGTGGGACCATTTATTCAAAATTTTAAGCAAGGTGATCTTTTTTATTCCCTAACCCAAGAAGTCTTTTAGAAGTTCTGTGATTCCGTTTAATTTCTCTTATGCTGACAATCCAGTTCTGTTACTTGGTGCTATACAGTATCATGTATCAGCTCATTCAAAAGGCAATAAGTCGAGTGAGCTTTGAGTCTTTGAATTGAAGAGATCTCTATGTATTCCTAATAACCTGGAGGAAAAAAAAAAAAAAGAGTAACTTCATAGAATCATAGAATCATAGAATGGCCTAGGCTGGAAGGGACCTTAGAGATCATCTAGTCCAACCTCCCTGTCATGGGCAGGGACGCCACCTCTCGACTAGACCTGGCAACACATGGGGACCGAGCGGGAATTGAACCTTCGACCTCAGTGTTGATCCTTGTTTGCCAGCACTGCGCTCAACACTTGTTTCTATTTCACTTGAAAAATCAATCAGTTATGTAAATGGTCTTGTATACGTCTTTGTTTGCTTAGTATTTCTTATTAACCCTCCAACTTCTGATAAGAGGGAAAAAATAATGAGTTTTAAAGAGGATTTTTTTTCTGTTTTTTTTTTATTGTCATTGTTGGGGAGTTTTTG
Source organism: Apaloderma vittatum (assembly GCF_000703405.1). Classification (NCBI taxonomy): domain Eukaryota; kingdom Metazoa; phylum Chordata; class Aves; order Trogoniformes; family Trogonidae; genus Apaloderma; species Apaloderma vittatum. The sequence goes on from NW_009701817.1 coordinate 22,187, forward strand.
TGTGTGTGTGTATGAGGAAATTTTTCTTTTGAAAAATTAAAGAAGAAAGTTTGATGAAAACTTTTGATTCTTGGACAGCATTGTCTCCTAAGTTTAAGCTATGATATTCGCTGCAGATATCATCATTACTGTGATAATTTTTGCAGATAACTGATTTTCAGAGATTACTGGAAAATAATTTGCCTAAGGCTAGCTTCGATAGGCAGCAGCCTGAAGAGTTGCCTGCTTTCTTATGTCCTTGAAGACAAGGGTCACATACTCCAACTTTGATCCTTGCTGATGCCACAAGGTTTTGTCTACAGCTCCAGAGAGTCTGGGGTCACTGAGACAACAGAAACTAATCTAGTAAGGACAGCTAGTAAGTTCAGGTAATTCTAGCAAGAGGACCAAGCTAGAAGCTGAAGAAAAGCTTTCTTTTATCAAGTGTGAGCAGTGGATCAGAAACTGGGATAAAAATACCAGTATCTACTCTTATGTCTGTATGTGCATGCTTAGGCCAGGAAGAGCAGATATTGTAACTGATTCAATATAGAAAAATGAGGCAAAATACTCATTTTGAATAATGAAAACAATTCAACTTACAAATTTATGTATTTCCATACTTGTTTATGTAGTCTTCAGATATCTTATTCTCAGTTTCTGGGTTTTATTTTGTCATGAGCCATTTCAAAGCCTTCTGAATACTGCAAATGCTCCAAATTGTAAATGAGACTTTTCTGTTCTATATAGTACAAATATAACTGTTGCCTCCTGAGAATATCCTAGATCTACACAAACATCTTCAAATATACTTATTAGGATAATGCAAAGTAAAAACATATGGAGTTTTGAAAACGAGATTGGAGGCAATTGTATTTCTATGGTAAAATTAAACTTAAATGACTACAACTACCCAAAGGTTGATGATACATGTATAAAAGGGGAGGAAGGAATAGTTTTTAAACAATTAGGAAGTTGCTTTGCTAGAAGAGCTGATGCCATGTCTTGTCTTATGAGAAAGTTAAATCTTTCAGAACTAATCTCAAATGTGCTTTGTAGTGAAAAGAACTCTACAAACTAAATCACAGAATCAGAGATTACCAGGTTGGAAGGGACCTCAAGGGTCATCTAACTCAACCATTTAAGGTAAAGAAATATGGTTTAAATGAGATGGCCCAACACCCTGTCAAGCTGAGCCTTAAAGCTATCTTGGGTTGGAGAATGCACCACTTCTATTGGAAGACTATTCCAATGTCTGGTTGCTCTCCTGGTAAAAAAATTTCCTCTGGAGTCCAGTCGGAATTTCCCCAGGAGCAACTTGTACCCGTTACCCCTTGTCTTATCCACGTGACTCCTCATAAAAAGGGAGTCTCCATCTTCTTGGTAGCCACTCTGGTACATGGTAGTAAGTACTGGTACATGGTGTTAAGGTCTCCCCTGAGCCTTCTCTTCTCAAGGTTGAACAAACCGAGTTCTCTCAGCCTTTCTTCTAGTCCTCTGATCATCCTCATTGTGAAGGATGGCAGCTAGACTGCTGATAACCTGGCATTAATTGAAGACTTTCACCTTGACAAAATCCCAGTGTACCCTTGAGATGGGAAGTCGCGTGCCCTGAGCTTGGACATGTTTGCGGAGCCTTCGCCCTCAAGATTCGGAGGGATGAGCCCAGCCGGAAGCTGCTAAGTGTTAACCAATTAGAACTTGAAAAACAAGTGTTTAACCTATAAGCAAAGGCCACGTTACCTTAGGCTGCTACCTTAGGCTATGTGTAAAAGCACACCCTTTGTATAATAAAGGGGGCCATTTTGGGCCATTTTTGATCACCGTTTAGTTTTGTTGTATCTGTCTCTACAACGACACCTCATGACCCTTCTCTGGACCCTTTCCAGCCTGTCCGCATCTTTTTTTGTATAGCAGGGACCAAAACTGAACACGGTACTCAGGGCGTGGTCTGACCAGCACTGAGTAGAGTGGTGTGATGACTTCTTTATCTTTTCTGGTGATGCTCTTGTTAATGCAACCCAGCATCCTTTTCACTTTTTTTGCCACTGCAGCACACTGTTCCCTCATGTTGAGCCTGCTGTCCACCAAGACTCCCTGGTCCTTCTCTACAGGGCTGCTCTCCAGCCAGGTGGATTCCAGTCTGAGCTGCATTTGTGGGCTGTGTGTTCCCAGGTGCAAGACCTTACACTTTTCTCCATTGAACTTCATGAGGTTCCTGCTAACCCACTCCTGCAGCCTGGCCAAATCTTCCTGGAGGATGTCTCTCCCTGCTGGAGTGTCAACTCCACCACACTTTTTGGTGACATGTGCAAACTCCATCAGGGTGCTCTTGATCCCAACATCCAGATCATTTATGAAGCTATTAAACAGCATTGGGCCCAAAACTGATCCCTGCAAATCCGTTTGCAGTCCAACAGCTTGCAAATGAGGCTCTGGAGCAGCTAAGACTGAGTTTGTCTTTTTAGGTGTTGATAGTTGTTCAAGGTTCCCCTTATAAAGAAAACATTGGTTTATAAACTCCAGAGATCGTTGTCTGCTCTGTATGAAACCAGGGGGATGTTGTTGCTTCTTGAGGGAAATATTTCAGTGGTGATAAATGTTTGGGAAAAAATATGGGACAAAGTCAATAATTACTTTTTAAAATTAACTATATAGTTTTCAAACAACATTCTTAATCCATATCTGCCTTCTTGTGTTGTCCATACCCCCTGCGCTCAAAGGGAGGAGACATGTAAGAGTAATTTGGAAACACTAGATATTTTTCCTTCTGGATTCAGCTGAGCCTCTGCTTAAAGTCTGAGATCTAGTAATATGCTGCCACAAGCTAAGAGTCTTTAGAAAGCTTGGATATTCTTTGAAAACAATCATTTGTGGAGATAAATACCACAAAAATGAGTATATGGCAGTATATTGATTACTGCACAAAATATTTTCAGGGATTCCAGAAGGTAATTTCTACCTATAGAAAAGACTGAGAAAAACTGTTTAAAGAGCAAATGATTTTAGTCTAAGATTAAATGAAACTCTGAGGAACCCGCCATTCACTCAGGCATTGACACAGTTCTTCTGCCTTAGCCATTTAATAGAAACCTCTTTTCAAAAACTAATTGCCAAACCTTTATTATTTTAACATTTCTCATTGGCCAAGGAAAATATTTGCTGTAACTGCTGAAAAGACAGCTAGAGTGCTATGAATAAGCCTCATTACTGAAGGAAAGACTTCTTGAATATACGAGCCAATAAATAATTAATAAAAGAGGTCACCTGTTTTTTCCTGATGGAAGATTATTTATATAAATGGTTACAGCAAAGGCAAACAGGTAGCAGTGGCTGCAGAAAAATCCAGTGTTTAACGAATTTAAGGTGGATGGTCCAGTAGCACAAGGTTCTCTGTGCTGAGATTGGCCATGTGTATGAAGTATTTTCTTGTTATTAGCTGAATAATTAAGTATCTGTGATGGAAAATTAGCTTGATACAGCCAAGGAAAAAGTGACTAGGAAGGTAACTTTTTATAAATGAGGAAAAAAATTAAACTGTTTCTGATATAGATGCACCCTGTCTTCAGGTGTAGATGGACCCTAACTTCATTAGAAGTTTATGTTTTTTTGATTTCTACAGAACCTGAGAACATTCTAAGCCTTAAGCAGCTACCACGTGCTGTAGTGAATTTTGGCTGATGACAGGCTGTTCTTAAAATCGCCTTTGTGGTTTCTTCTTGCGCTGGTCTGAGCTAAAAAGAAGCAATTCTGGTCAGTGATTTTACTTCTCAGCTCAGTCTCTTCCAAGAGGCTGCACTTTCTGAAGTTAGCAGCATGTTTCTGCAGACAGTGTCCACTGCTAGAAGCAATAACACTTGATGTTTACTGCCAGGGACTGGTATGCAGAAAGGCTCTTGCTTATACTTGTTCCTCTAGTGACCAAGGTCACTGCTGGCTCGTGTGTGCCACGCTGGGGGTGCAGGGGAGTAAAAGAGTTGCAAGAAAGTAAAAAATCACAGCTCTGGGGAGGAGCGAACAGGCCAAGTGACCCAAAACTGACCAACAAAGTATTCCATTCCATGTACATCATGCACACCATATTCAGTATAAAGCTGAGGGATCGCAGGACTTAATTCCAGTCCTTCAGTGACCAGCATCCAAGGAGGACTCCATTCTTCTGCCTCAACCCCAGTGCTGAGTTTCCCAAACCCAGTTCCTGAATCTGGTTCCTGTCTGCCACTGACTCCCATCTGGGACTTCCTCAGTGCCTGCCTGCTCTGCAGCACAGCTGCATCTGCTCTGCAGTTGTGATTGCTATGCAGGGGATCAGCGTGGTGGGGTTGATGATGTTGGCTGCTTCTTTTGGAAAATTGAAACTAGTTTTGCAGAATAAAAATTAGACATGAGAGATTATTAATTTAGGATGCAAAATTATACTTCAGGTACCATTTGGCTGAAATAGAAATTCCTCACTAATTTTGTTATGGTTTTTTGAGGCTTTTATTGTTTATTTCTAAAGGCTGCTGCATTTTATAAGGGGACTCTGATGAAATGTTGTAAACAGTTATGATGGCTACACTGTATGCATATGCACCATCAATGAAAAAAAAAAAGTATTGCTGTCAGTAACATGATTAAAAACTGAGGAAGTGGCATGTCTTGCCTGTATGCCCTAAAGCTGTCTCACATCCACCGGTCTTGATTAAGTGACCCCATGAATTCCATTAAGTAGTACCTACAGGAGAGTAAAGCAAGCAGGATCTAGCTCTTAGAGACCTGTGCATCTTTAGCTTGAGCCTTTGCCAATATTATTTAATAGAAAGGAGACTGAGATAAAATTATACCCTTTTGAATGTGTGCTTGCAGCTTTGTTAACCTACATTTTTTGAATCTCAGTGAAGCATTCTTGCATAAATACAACATATTATTATAAAATAAATGATGCACAAGATGTATTTTACAAAGCTAAATAAGGGATAACAAATTGGACTGGATTAGTGGCCATATATAGCTTTTTGCTATCTGGAGTACCAAAAAGGAAAAGTAGTTTATGTGAGATAGTGTGCTAATAGTCTTGCCAGAAACAGCATGAAGAGAAAGGAAAGACCATAGATAAACCAGAAGAACTTATCTGCATAGTCAATGTCTTTGAATATTCTTGTTTTCAGAAGTCTTTTGTTTTCAGAAGGACTAAAGTGGAATGCGACAATTTAATATTAAGCTAAATCCAGATCATCTCTTATTTGGAAGAATTTATCTTGTTCAAGTGACAGCTCTAGTAACAGTAAGCAGCCCATTATGGGACAGGCCACCACCTAATATGAATACCACCCGCTGCTGAGCTGCATTAGGGGACTGTATTGGCATGTGAGTCCATGATAGCTCAAGGTTAGAGATGTAGTCCTGATCACAGTGATCTAGGTGAACCCATCTGGTTCTTATGAAGCAGCGTGGAGCTGTTTTGTAATCCCCCAGCACAGATTAGCAGTGGGGTGGTTTAACAGTGTTGTGAGAAGTAACTTTTGTAATTGCTGCAATTGCCTCCAAAATGATCCTATCCAGAGTTTTAAATGTTCCCTGAGAGCATAATTTTAACTGTGTCGCTTCATGTTTCTCCCCTCCTTCCCCATCCCCTTATTTTAACCCTTTGACATTATAGTTGCCAGTCCAGGTTTGTGAAAATAGTATATCCTTGTGCATCACATATCCTGGTACAGCAACTGCCTGGTGCCAACCTAGCACATTGGCACCAAGACACAGCATGCAGCTGTGCTTTTGAAGATGGTCTTTCTACCTTGAATTTATTACTTAATTAAACAAAGATAAATTAAATGTGTATCATATCTTTTTCTGTTTGCATCTACAACAAGAAGAGACCAGTGGGGGCCTTAGTAGAGACTGGTTTAGAATCTTTACGTATGATAACATAAACTGTATAAATACATATTTCAGTATTAGAAAAATTATTGTATATATTGCCTTTTCAGTCCATCATCATTATTTATGCTAACGCATAAACAAAAAAAGACTCCATCCCTCGAAACTGTCAGCTACTTGTCAAAATTTGAGTAGTAAATTAAAGGAAAAAAAAAGCAGATGTAGCACATAAAATTAATGAAGATACCTCTATAGTAGCACAGATCAAAGATTGTAGATGAGAAGTTTTATAAACTCCAATGAGGGTTTTTTCATACACATGGAATTCTAGAAATTATGTTGTGTGGAAGCAAACAGAATTTGGCTAATGCTAAAGAAAAGAAATATGTAGGTCTGAGGCAGAAGGAAAATCTACCTTTAAGTACATCCAATAGATTTCATTCTTAATGATCTTTATAATGAGGTTTGTCCGTGATCCTCAAGAGTATTGGCAATTAGTCAAGACGCACAGAAATGTGCAGTCGGTTCATGTCCTAATTGCAGCCCATAAAGAGATAGTGCAGTGCAAGTTTCTTAGTTATGCTATTCATTAATAGCAGCACACCGGATAATCTGCTTTAACTTAGGTCTCCGATTAGTATATTTAGCTATATAAAGCCAGTTTGACTCTGAGGGTTAGAGAACCCTCGAAGAAGTGAGTCTACAATGTATAGAATAGTTGCTTAACAGAGAGGGTAGCGTACTTGATAGGAACTTGTATTAGTTAGTGAGTGGTGGGGAATGATGTTTTTATGAATATCATCTGTATCTGCTTGTACAGCACAACTTGGGCACACGATGTGGTTTATCTGAGCAAGGGGATCAAGTCTGGGAAATTGCTTATGGAAAACAGTTTTAGGTAGCTTTATTTTTTTGGACAATCCAAATATGTTGGCTTTTTCTCACTTACAGCTGTGTTTTAGTTCCTGAACTTGATCACATAGAACTAAGAAATTCTTGATCTGAATCATTCTTGGAATTGATGTTTGTATTTGATACCAAAATCTTGAAAGAGATACTGTTTCTTCTGAATAAAACCAAACATAACTGTTAGTATTTGTAAACTGTTTATTACTTATTCTTCTTCTGTCTAGGTGTAAACCCACAGATGTGGAGGTAAATTACTGAATTATTCTCATCTATAAGATTTTGTAACCCTTGGGCACTTAAGAAACTGTTAGGTTAGTCATTTCAATATAAGTGGCAACTAGGAGATAAAAGGACTAAATATCTTCACTTACAGAGTGTGTAGATGGAGTTAAACACTGAGCAGGAAGGTGGTAAATATTTATTTCATGGCAATTTATTTTGCAGAGATCACAGAAAGCAGCTAGAGATATGCTGAAGTAAGTCAACATGGTTTTAGGTGAAGGGTAGATGACTGCATCTCAGCCGAGTTATTTGGTGCGTGCTGCCAATGATACCAATTGGGGTATTTTTGCTTTTGAAAGAGCTTTGCACAGCTCTGATTCAAAGATCAGAAATTTTCTTATCTCTTTTTACACCTCTCCCTCTTCAATGCTATGTGACAAGTCAAGTGCTAAGAGGCGGCTTGGAGGACTCACGGAGTGTCAGGAGTATCTTTAAGTATCTGGAGGAAGAGACATATGAAGTTTTGATCATTAACATATTTTTATTTGTAACTTCAGCAGACTCTGAACCAGAAATTTTCAAGCACAACAGAATCTCTCATTTCTCACACACTGTAACAGACATTTCTTCCCCACGCCCCTGCCCTCTGAAAGTTTGCAAAAGTCTAGCCCCCTGTTATAGCAGGGCTATGTATTATTGCAGGTGTGACTGGAAGAAGAACTAGATTGGTTTACTGAATAAACACTTTTCATTTTTAAAGGCTTTGTAGACAATACTACATATCTAGGAACAAAATATCCAACACCAAGGAAACCAGGGAAAGAGGAGGAATCCTATTTAATCCAGCAGGCTATCAGTAAGGTCCTCTTATCTGTATTCTTATTTAGAGGGCTTAGTGGCAGACTCTTATAACTTGGATTGTTAGAATTGTATGAAACTTTTTCTATTAGACAGTGAATTTACTGGAGCAGAGTTCTGCAGACACTGAGTTTGTTCAGATTTTCAATTAATAGTTTAGACCCTAGAAAAGAAGAGGGAGAGAGAGGTGCTGAAAATCTATCAAGAGAAAAAGAAAATATTTTCCCATACATGTTATGATAAGTTTCACTTATATAATAGGTTACCTTTTTTTTTTCCTACTTTTGTTTTCCCCCCGCTGGAACATTTTCTTATTCACTGTTCATTCTCACTGGAGAGAATTTATTTAATGATGACTATAGCTATCTGAAAAATAGCTCAGAGACTTTTATCACAGCCTGTTCAAACTCTGTTTTAGAAACTTCCCTTGAAATTTACTGGCCACAGACATGAACAAAGTGACTCCACCTCCCTGCAGAGTGAGGTGAAGAAGTATTACACTCTCATCTTGCAGATAAGGGTCTATTACAGAGGAAGATTACATGAAAAGTGATTCTAAATTTGAATGCCTGCTTGAAGATGTCTTTTTGTGTGATATTACCACTAAATAACATGTTTCATGTTCACAACGTAGCTGTTACTGACTTTCAGTCCTCTGAAATGAGAATTTGATTTTAGGCTGAGCAATAAAAATGTAGAGACTTTCTCAAACAAGCCCATTATTATTGCCCTAGTCCTGATCTTCTCCTACTGAGTAAGAATCCTAATTTTAACTCTTAACTCTCTACCTAGTCTCCTCAAAATGTTGAAGGACTACATAAATAAATGCAGGCATTTGCAATGTGGATATTTACATCTGAGCCAATAGCACTGAGCTCCTTTACATAGTTAAAAGAAAGAAATAAACAACCAGAATACAACTAATGTCCCACAGATGGCATCTCAACTATAGCCATAGAATTGCACTCTAGCACCTGCCTCTGAAAGAGGGGTGAGTAATCCACAGATGGACATCTAAAGCTAGATGAAATTACTCCCACCTTCTGTGTCTTGCCCAGCTGGCTCCTTACTTAGCCACCTGTGCCATGCTTTGTCTCCTTGGTTAGCCAGAGCGGGCTTTGACATGTCTTCAGTCAATTTTCTCCATCTGCCTGCTTTGTCATCTCTCCTGCTTTTTAATAAAGTAAAGCATTGCATTGTCTTTTTCCATCCTTGTGGAGGTTTGGAAGTGGCAGGCTAGTCAAGAACATGTTCCTGCACCTCTCTGAATCTGTGAAGGTTATAGGGGAAGTCCTGTGTAATTCTTGCATTCTGCTCATTGCATTGCAAGATAGCAATGGATATAAAGAGGTAAGCCTACATGGCTTCCCCAGAGAGATGGAGCTTCTCTAAGGCTGTTGATGGTTTCTGAAAAATCAGCTGGTTTTTTTCATGTCTACTGACTACAAATGACCTCAGAGTTTTGAAAGACATTTGACCTGCCAAATATGAACAGATAAAATTAGTGTTTCCAACATCAGAGGCACAATCCTTTCTTTTGCTCTTCCTTCAGAGGACTTTAAAGGAGATCGTAGAGTTTTTTAATCAGAGAACATTTTATCTTTCCTAAAAGAATAAGAACTGTGTTCTTCTGATTTTCTTCCTAAAATTGCGAGTTCTTTAACAAAAACACCACACCCCCTTAGGAAAAAATAAAAACCAACAAAAACCTCCAAAAAACCTCACACACAAAAAAAGCCCAAACACTTAAAAACCAGTTATAACAAAGATTCAGCTTCAGGCAGTAGTATGGTACATATGGCAGCAGCCCAAATAATTTTAACTGTTGGTCATAAAATAAAGAGACGAAAGAGCCTTACAAAAGATTATCATAAAAAAAAGTAACAACTCCCTACACATTTAGGTTTTTTTATTTTTCTAATGTATGTCTATGTATCAAGGTTGTAGTTCAAGTCTGAAACTGCTTTCAGCTACCAGTCTTGTCAGTAGAAAAGTAAAGACTTTAGATATCATGAAACTACTTATTAATTTAGATTGTGTTTATCAGATAATTAGCAAAAAAGGCTTTACCAAGAGGTTAATTTATGAAATCATAAAGGACAATGAGAAATACCAAAGTTCATTGTCCTCTTCTCCAAGCAGGTGAGAACTATTGTTTTTGACCTCCAAAGAAAATTCCCTAATCATTTTTAGGTGAGAGACTATGATATTGCTGGTTCTGTCATTTTGATACCATTTCCCACAGCATTCTCGTGGATAAACTGGCTACTCGTGGCTTGGATGGGCATATCCTTTGCTGGGTGAAAAAACGGCCAGGCTCAAAAAATGATGGTGAATGGAATTAAATCCAGTTGGCGGCCGGTCACAAGTGGTGTTACCCAGGGCTCAGTGTTGGACCCAGTCCTATTTAAGATCTTTGTCAATGTTCTGAAAGAGGGGATCAAGAGTTACACCCTCAGCAAGTTTGTAGGAAACATGAAGCAGTGTGGGAGTGTTGATCTGCTTGAGGGTGGGAAGTCTCTGGAGAAGAGCCTAGACAGGTTCTGCACTTCGGTCATAACAATCCTAGGCAACTCTTATAGGCTTGGGGAAGAGTAGCTTGAAATCTACCAGGCAGAAAAGGATGTGGGAGTGTTGATGGACAGTCAGTTGAACATGAGCCAGCAGTGTGCCCAGGTGACGAAGAAGGCCAGTGGCATCCTGGCCTGCATCAAAAACAGTGTGGCCAGCAGGACCAGGGAAGTGATTGTCCCCTTGTATTAAGCACTGGTGAGGCTGCACCTTAAGTATCATGTTCAATTTTGGGCTCCTTGCTACAAGAAAGAAATTGAGATGCTGGAGCATGTCCAAAGAAGGGCAACGAAGCTGGGGAAGAGTATCAAGAACAAGTTTTATGAGGAGTGGCTGAGGGAACTGGGGTTGTTTAGGCTGGAGAAAAGGAGACTTAGAGGAGACCATTTTGGTCACTACAGCTACCTGAAAGGAAGTTGTAGCGATGTGGGGGCTGGTCTCTTCTTCCAAGTAACATGAGTTAGGACAAGACGAAATGGCCTCAAGTTGCACCAGGAAAGATTTAGATTGGATATTCAGATAAATTCTTCACCAAAAGGATTGTTAAGCATTGGAACAGGCTGCCCAGGGAAGTGATGGAGTCATCATCCCTGGATATATTTAGAAGACATGTAGGTATGGTGCTTGGGGACATGGTTTAGTGGTGGACCTGGCATTGCTAGGTTAACAATTGCACTCGATCTTAAAGGTCTTTTCCAACGTAAATAATTCTATAATTCTATGATGTCTGGTTCAAAACGTTTCCATTTCTCCTAATTCAGCATTCTTTCCATTCAGCACAGGAAATGAGAGTGAGGAGGAAGCTGCTATTGCCTACCACTTTATTTTTTGCTTCATATTGTTTAACGTAGCCGAAAATGAGATGTTTCGATTCAAGTCAGATAAATACATATATGCCACCAAAACCAAAAGAATATCCTGCCATTTGAAATAATCTATAGTATTAAGTAATATTAAGCTGGTGGAAATGCATCTTCCGTTAATTATTTAGAAGATTTGAGTGACAAATATTCTCCTGCAAATTTGCACACTGGGAAATCCCCTTTCATCTTAAGAACGTGATTTTTTTTTAAATCCTTAATACAGATAAATGTTTATAAATAAACTAATCTGAGATAAATGCCTAATTATCACATTTTGATGATAATTCGCTGTTGTGAAGCCTTCTGCTAATGCAATGCATTTGCAAAACAATTATCAGTATTAAAATCTTTTACATATTTTAATTCCAACTTCCCCCTACAAATTTCTATCCACAGTGAGATTGTAGAATATAATTTGTTCAAAGAAAGTTAATCAATTCTGCTGTTTAATAAGAAGTTAACAGACAGCCCAGAGGAATCTTTTGTACTTATTCTGTCGACTTTTAGAAGTTTCATTTCTGTAGTTTATTTGCTAGGATTAGAATACTACTTGCTTTTTTTTGGTAGTTGTTCACTATTCTAAAGTATTGACACAAGAATATACTTTTCCAAACATCAGAGTGCTTTTAATTAATTCAGTAAGATTTCTCTACAGATGTGTCTGTTTGGAAATGGCAATTTTCCACATTCTTAAATTCACTTTCCACAGTCACTCTTAAAAAGGTAGGAATGTGGACAATTCCACATTCACTCTTAAAAAGGTAGGTGTTCCAAAGCCTTACATAATTGTTTGCAAACTGAGAATTATCCTTTGTCAGTGCATCATTAGCCTTATATACAAATACAATGATACATATGATATGATTTTCTCAGTTATATCTGCTACCTCTGCATAATTGTGTAATAATCCTGATATCTTACGGCTCGGAAGTATCTTACACTTAATTAGTGACTGTAAAGTATCTTATACCTTATATGTCAGTCATGTACAGGACAAGAATGTAGAATTAATTTGTAATTATTCCTCTTTTGGGATATATTTTTTTTGGCTTATGCACTACTGCTTATATTTGTATTGTTCAGCCGTCATACCTCTGGGACACAAGATAATTTAACTTTGTTTCTAGAAATAAACCGTAATGAAATATATTCATTCAACCAGAAGTTCCAAGACAGGGAGGTTTTCTGCTGATTGCACATCAAAAGTACAACTTGTGGAACAGTACATTGAACAGTTTGTAATAAACTGTTCATTTAGCAGGAAATGAAGTTGTGAGTGAGCCAATGGTCCTTAAAGGTCTAACTGGAAAGTTACCTACCATGGTGTTTCAGAAAAGAGGCAACAGTCTCTGTTGCAAAAAGGTGGAGACTATTTCTGTTGCAAAAAGAGGCAACAATTTCTGTTTCAAAAAAGGGGCAAATCAGTTTGGCAGAAGCTAAACCCCTTTGCATTCCAGCTTGTCCTCAGAGATCAGAGGGGCTAGAGGAGGCTAAGCTTAGGTTCTGAGTGATGCCCAGTTCATTATTACTAACGTGACGCACGAATATGCCTTTGATCTGGTGGCACCCCCAGATTTATGAGGTCAGCCTTCACGAGGGTGGCGACATACACAGCCAGGCTCTGTGTGTCAGTGTCAACAGGGACTCAAATGGCCAGATTGGAATCAAATATAGTTTAGTGAAGCAACAGATACACAAATTTGTTTTGATTGCTGGTGATCGTGACTGTCTACAAAGCACATGCAAAAGTTACAGGTTATAAAGATTTCCTAAGTATCCCAGGGCAGCACTTGGTGAGACCAAGTGTTCAGACCTTACCCAAAGGCATCCCTATGGGGAGGAAAAGAGGATCAGCCCGTTGACTGATCCCAGGAATCAGAGGTGGTCCGTGGTGCTATTTCCCCTGATGATGGAGGAATCTTCCCTGAATTTCCCCCTCTCTTGGGCTGTTTTTCTACTGTTTGTTACCTTTCAGGTGGAGCTTGAGTGACTCTAATCATGCATATCTTTATTGTCATTAGTGTAAATTTTCCTCACTTTGCGTTTAAGGGTATAGACTAGAACAATTCAATGCACAAGCTCAGTGAGGGGTGGTTGCACCTCAGAGGCGGGTAGCTTCTGGGATGAAGGTGTGTTTTGGTATTATAATGAGATTATAGTGAGCACAGTTCACCCAAAGGACAGCATCTATCAAAAGACTCTTGGCCCAGGGTAGTAAATGTGCAGTTAACCAGCTCCTTGACATCTCCAGGTTCCTTGATGTTCACAGAGCTTGGCCACGGTATCTCCGCTCTGTTCCACGCTCCGTGGGATTTCCGCTTACAGTCAGAACATCAAACTCCCTTAATGCTACCAACCCTTAAGGTTACCTTAGAAACCTTTGTGGGGAGAGCTCCTTATGCACTAGCTGCACACTGTCCTGGAAACTTTCTCAGTGTTCCACTGTGTGGACAATGCTGTGTAGGTAATTATGTAATTTTAGATAATTATCCCACATCAAATGCAGTGAGAAAGATTAGTTTTTTGAGGGCCAAGCATTCTTGCGATGTTTTAGCCAAGATGGTTGCTTTGTGGTGAGAACTAAAGTTTTGGCAAAAGTGCCTTAATCCCACACATGGTCACGTGCCTGGAAAATACTAGCTCTCCTGGTCCGGAATGAATTCTGCAGGTCTGAAACCCTTACTCAGAGACTGGAGCTCTGTCCCTGGGCCTCACATCTTGCAGTAATTTTTGTATGATAACATTTTTTTTAAAATAGTATGAAAACAGCCCACAGTAAGGATAGATATCTTGAAGTGTGTCTTAAATTTTTGTTTAGATAAATAAAATATCTTAAGCTATTACTGGTCAGAGATTGCTTGTGTGAACATGGTGGAAATTCTCTCAGTTTAGCAATGGAATAGCAGAAGATAAATTCAGCTTCTTACTCTCATGTGAAGGGAAAGTAGACCTCTCTGTTCACGTATTTTTTCTAATTTGGAAATGTCAGTATGGTAGAAGGAAATATGTGAATTTAGTATTTGGAAAAATTTTGCAAGAGGAGAGTGTACATGTACATGAGAGAGACTTTTCCTGTAACATCCACCATCTAGTTCTAGTTGTAGTAGTTGTACCTTTCTCTATGAATCTGGAAGACCATGGAGTAGAGCACACACTCCACCTGATTCAAGGGATACGTCCACACATACGACTGTATGTACTGAAGACTTTGTTTGAAGCTAAGGGGTCTAGGAAGCAGCAAGAGTGGGGCTGCTCTGAGAGGGGCCATGCAGGGAGTGAAGGTGTCCCAAACTCTAATTGTGGTACCTCAGTGATGGGTACCACAGTGTTGGAGAGTGACAGGCAGAGCCGGGTGCTGGTAAAGAGATCCACTGACAGCTCGGGCATGTTGAGATGAACAAGGGCCAGAGGCCACCCAGATGGGTCAACAGGAGCAAGTGGCACCAGGTCCAAGGACAGGGCTGGAGACAAGGCTACGGTATGCATCTGAGGTTTGCCCAGGAGGTAGGTCTGGAGACCCCTACGATGTTGCGGAGGTGTGGACTAATGACCTCTGGCAGAGCTGAAATCGGCTCTTTGGGCCCATGTGCAGGGTGTTGGGAGACTGGTGCATGGCCAGTAAGGCCCAACAGTGCCCTCAGGGATCTAATGGTGGATTTCTTCACCTAGGAGAAGAAAGCATTCAAAGAGGTTATAATTGCTGTCTTCAAATACCTGAGGGATGTTAGAGAGAAGAGATGGATTCAGGCTCTCCTCAGCAGTGCACAGTGAGAGGACAAGGGGCAACCGTCATAAGTTGCAAAAAGGGAAATTCCAATGGAAATTAAGAGGAAAATGGGGCAAAATTCACTGTGAGAGAGGTCTAATGATGCAGAAGATGCTCAGGGAAGCTGTTGAACCTCCATTCCTGAAAGTATTTAAAACTTGACTGGATGGAGCTCTGAGCTACTTGGGATGACTTTGAAGCTAGCCCTGCTTTAAACAGAAGGTTGGATTGGATGATCTCCAGAGACCTTTCTATCTAGATGATCTATGGTCCTAAAAAAGAATAACTCGTTTCAGATACCTGGACATGTAGTTCGAGTCCCTGGTATGGGGGTAGAGAATATGTAAATCAATGTGTTCGTTCTTTCAAAGTTTAACGGGGAAAAATAAAAGACAGAAGAGCTAAGAAAGGTCTCACTTTTCCTGATGGGAAGTAAAAGCATGTTTGAAACCAAACTTATACATTCAGAAAACTGTTTCCTACTGTACTTGAGCAGCAAGAGAAACTACTGTAATTACAACTTGTTACCATCTACCAAAAGCAAACAGTCTTCTGCCTTACATTTTCAGTGATCAGTCCAATCCAGTATAGTGATATGAACTAAGAACATGCTTAGGTCTTCAGTTGCAACTCATTTTTCAATGTCCCTATTCAGTCATCATCTTCAGTGCTGATTATTCTATTTCTTCCCAAATCCCTGAGCAAAAAAAATCAAAGAAAATTATCTGCTCAGTATGGCTCATTGCCACCCATCATTATCCCTAGGATTAATAGCATTTGTGATAACTCCAATAAATTGGAGCATTTCATGTTACCATGGTAGCCAACTTGAAAGTAGGATTCCCCCCCCCCCCCCCCCAGGTTGGTTGCAGATACTGTTGCAGGTAGAAGATATAAACTAATATTGATTTATAATTTTTATTAGTGTTATACCAAAAATACCTTTTTCCTAAATTTCTCATTCCTGTGATAAGTACCTGTGGTGTAGGAGTTTCTAATTACAGAATAACTGGAGACAGACAAGCTCCCTATTTGAGTGTATCAGTGATTAAATGAATCTAATATTTTGTCTTGAATGATAGTGAATTTCAAATACTACGGTGAAGAACTACTATAAAGCATATAATTGGAGTTTGCCAAAGAAAAATTCCTTCTTTATACTTTTGTAAAAAAATAAATAATCAGTTTACACTGTAAATTAAAATAAAATCTCTAAAAATTAAAAGAAAGCTCTATTTTCTATTCTCTACAGAGACCAAAATTCTGAAATTATTTAAAATAAATCCTATAGGATCTTGTAGGGACAAGTATAAACCATTTGTTTTATCCAGACTCTAGCCTTCTGTCATGATTTCCGCTGAAGTGTCCTTAGCTCATGTTGTAGTAACCACATTCAAGTATTGACAGACCCTAAGAGTCTGCCCTTTCTGCAACTAAAGATGTTAGGTAATTCTGTATTCATCTGAGCTAAAGAAAGTTATCCACTTACGAAGACATGTTTGTAAGGGAGCGACCAGCCACTGATAAACCATACTGACAGACACTCTAATCCTTCTCCCTCCCCAAAGCAGAAGGGAAAGGAAATAAAACAGAAACTTATAGATCAGAAAAGAAAACTAAGCTTTAATAAAACAGTAATAGTACTGATAAGGAAATAATGAAAATAATTAAATATATTAAAAACCCCATCCATCCCAAATTCCCTTCCCAACAGTAATCTCCACTGATGCTGCAGAGCAGGTGTCACTGAGGAAGCCCCAGGCTCAGCAGCAATGGGGAGCTAAACATGGGAGCTGGATTTTGGGACTCAGGATCAGGATCAAAGGTAGAAGATTGAACAGAGTCCTCTTTGGACACTGGCTATTGAAGAAGAAAGCTTAACCCCTGTGATCCCTCAGTTTTTCACTGAATATAA
This sequence comes from Apaloderma vittatum, assembly GCF_000703405.1. NCBI lineage: Eukaryota > Metazoa > Chordata > Aves > Trogoniformes > Trogonidae > Apaloderma > Apaloderma vittatum. The sequence continues at coordinate 39,129 of NW_009701817.1, forward strand.
TGTATATGGAATGAAATACCTTTGTTGATCACCTGTCCTGTCTATTACTCCCCAGAGGTGCAGCCTTTTACTTCCTTGTGGCCCCTTTTACTCCCCAACACCCCAGTGTGGCACACAGGAGCCATCAGTGATCTTGGTCACTATAGAAACAAATATAATCAAGAGCCTTTCTGCATTCCGATCCCAGGCAGTAACTGAACATGAGCTGTTATCACTTCCGGTAGCAGGCCATATCTGCAAAAACATGCTGCAAGCCTACCCACTCTGATTTCATTTAGCTGTTCAGAGAATGCTTGCAGTGGAAAGGCATCTCTGGAGATTATCTGGTCCAACTCTCTGCTTAAAACAGGGTCAAATAGCACAAGTTACTCAGGGCCATGACCACTCTAGTTGTAAATATCTTCTTTTAGAGCTCCTTCACTTGAGTGACTCAAAGCTCGTTTTATCAGTTAGTAGACTCAAATCCTTTTCCTCAATTGTATTCAGAGAGTAAAATCCCATTTTAGGTTCGTGTCTTGGTTTCACTGGGATGGAATCCCAGCCCAGCCATGGTGTGCAGGCTGTCAGCAGCCTCAAGTCAGCCAGGAGATTAAGCTGGGAGAGGCAAAACTGGGGCAGCTGACCTGAACTGGCTCACAGGTGTGTCCTATATCATAAATATTATGCTCATTTTAAAGGGGGAAATTTGCTGAGGACTTGGGTTCCTGTTTTTCCTTCTCTTCCTCACAAGGGTTACTATTGCTGGAAGGAATTGTTGATCATCCTCCTCCTGAGGATTGCTTTCCTGCATTTTGTGACTGCCGTATATTCACTAGCCTGAGTGTAATGTTGTATGCTGTATACATGGGCTTAAGTACTAATATTCGTTTTGCTATTTCATTAAATCCATTTTTATTTCAGCCCACAGGCCTAATGTCCTTTTTCCAATCTCTCTTCCTGGCTGGGAAGGAGTCACTGCATGATAGAACAACTGCTGTAGTTTAGCCCAGCATATGGGCTAAACATAGACAGTTAGACTTTTATTTTCATCAGTCCCTGGGTGAATGTGTCTGAGAATCTGTAGCACTCCAATTTATCATGTTTTTCTTCCTCTAATCCAAGCTTATTGTGGAGTTCCTCGTGACACAGAAATCTTCTTCCTAAAGAAAAACCAAGAAAATTCTGACTCTTGGAGGAGAACAAGGTATGAGTCTGGTCGTGGAACTGGACAGAAGGGAAGCTGGGAAATGGGTGTGGAAGAGGCAGGAGATGAGGTGCCCGTGGGTTAGGTGAAAATTAACTATGGCTTGTATTTCTGTGGCGAATCCTCAATGGTCTGCCTGCCAATCAAAATTACACACCTCTTATCGAGCCTTTGATGTATGACGATGGGTCTCTGGTGTTGACAGTTCTACCCAGGTGTATGTGTAACCCTAAAACTTTTTTTATCTGTCTGGCTCTGGATGAACTACATTAGAGGCCCTCCTCATACCTGATGGCTTGTCCTTTAATGCTACTCTAATAATAAACGGTGGGGTAAGGAGACCTTCATGTTTGCATGAGCTCTACTGTAGTCATTGCAATGACATTTTTCCATTGTCACAACTGATATTGAAAATAATCACAGAATATTGTGATTACTATTCAGTCAGTTTTACCTAACTATATTTATGTACAGTGATTCATAGAACACAGAATCATAGAGCAATTCAGGTTGGAAAAGACCCCTGGGATCATCGAGTCCAACCATTGACCCTACACTACAAGTTCACCCCTAAACCATATCACCCAACATCACATCTAAACGACACTTAAACACATCCGGGGATGGCGATTCAACCACCTCCCTAGGCAGTCTGTTCCAGTGTCTGACCACTCAAAATTCCGTGAAGAATTTCTTCCTAATATCCAGCCTAAACTTGCCCTGTCGCAACTTGCAACCATTCCCCCTAATTACCTGTGAGAAGAGACCTGTGAGAAGAGACCAGCACCAACCTCTCTACAATTGTAACTCTTTTTCATCATAATGCATTTTTTTTCATCATATGTGATATTGCTGGAGCACAGGATGTTTATGTTTGAACAGAGGACAAAAAAAAATTAAAAAGCTGACTCATAGGGTAAAAAAGTGCCCTTCTTCCTCCACATCTGCACAATATTACTATGTAAAAAACTTTGACTGCTCTTGACAGCCCTTTGCTCTTGAATTCACAATTTTCCCTTCTAGCTCTCGTCATCTTGGGATTTGTTTCCCCTGCCTCCTTTAATATTGCTCTTCTGACCATTTCTCCTTGTGCTTGTTGTAATGCTAGGGGATGCTAGGAAACACTGAAGGAGTTTAAGATCCTCTGGGAACATTTTAACATAAAGAGTGTTCGCTTTTCAAGGCTCAGCTGAAATCTTCCTATCTGAGCTGCAGCTTCCTTATAAAGTTACATTTTTTTTCCAAGGTTGTCTGGCAGAAGCAGGCCAGTAACTGTACGATCTCTCGCCTGTTGTGATGCAAATTTTCTTTCCTGCTTGTCTTGCTGGTTAATATTTTCTCCAGGAGAGCTACAGTTGTTAGGGTAGAGAGAGAGAGCTGTATTTTGAATAGGTATTGTGTTAAGTCTCTTAGTAGGTATGGTTTGCCTTTGTTTAAGTCAAAGAAATGCCTCTGCAGTGGGTTTGGATGGTAAATTCTGCCTGGAAACTGTTGCTAAGTAAAACTCGCTTTTGTTACTGTATGATCTTAGTTGGAGCATCTATCAGTAAGAAAATGTGATTCAGAAACATAGGTATGCAAGCTGGGAATGGCAGGTTGCGAGTAGTATGGAGTAGTGTGAATAAGCACTTATAGTTATGGAGCAAGTTCAAGGCTAATTTCATAATAAAACTACTGAGATTCAAAATTAATTTTTTTCTCTTTTTTTTTTTTGGGGGGGGGGGGGGGTTGG
>NW_009701817.1:42099-55017 GCF_000703405.1 Apaloderma vittatum
GTTTTATTTTGTTCTTTGGTAATCTTTCCCTACCATGTCAGTCAAGTACAGGTTTCTTTGCTTTTTAAAGAAAACTTCTTGAAAATTTGACAAGAACGTGACAGCTACAGGTATCTGTGGATTTGTGAATAAAAGACATAACTTGAAACTATACACTAAGTGTTAATAACTATATTATCATAACAAGGCAGAAGAATAATAGGTACATCTGGCATAAAGACATAATAAAAAGGTGTATCATCTGCAGGTGTTTCTGGTAGCTAATGGGAAGAAGACAGCATGGAGTGAATAAAGAAGCATTTGTTAAAGACTTTGTTTGACCACCAAGGACAGAAAATCACATGAATAGCTCGAAGTAGCAGTGAACAAGTGCACTATAGGTGATTTGCTGCAGAGGGTCAGCTTTAAGGAGCTTCTGAGGTGACTGCCTTGACAGTACTCAATACTGGAACTTTCTCATCTGTAACCTTTGTTATGTGGAGACTGAATCTAATTAGTTTTCTTGTCCAGTACATGGCAGCTCTGCTTGCCTAACTCCTAACTGATCCTGAAGACTGCCAGGTGAAAATGTAACTGCCTTCCATCAAGAGGCAGAAGCTCCTTGGGTGTAAAGAATCCACACACACAAATTGTTGAACTCCTAAGGAGTTTTTCTTCAGCATTTCTTCTTCTCTTCTGCTGTGCTAACTTCACAGTGGTTATAGCAGGTCTGGGACTGTGGTAGCTCACTTCAGAATGGAAAAGTGGAAATCTTCAGGATGGATTGCAAAGTCATATTGGTAACCTTCATTCAGAATGAAAGAAAGCAGTCTGTCCTCTCACTCTGCCATGATCAAGTAACATGTAATCTACCTGTCTTTTTCCAACTCATCTCCTTTACAGCTGTTTCTTAGATATTTGGAGATAGAGTTGAATTTGAAGGAACCTTAAAGGTTATCTGGTTCCAACCCCCTGGTGATGGGCAGGGACACCTCCCACTAGGCCAAGTTGCTCAAAGCCCCATCCAGCCTGGCCTTGACACTTCCAGGGAGGGGGCTGCCACAGCTTCTCTGGGCAACCTGTTCCAGGGTCTCACAGAAAAAGAACTTCTTCCTAATATCTAATCTAAATCTCTTTCAATTTGAAAGTTACCCCTCGTCCTATCACTACACTGCCTGATAGAGTGTCCCTTCCCTTCTGTCCTGCAGGCCCCTTTCAGGTACTGGCAGGCTGCTCTAAGGTCTCTCTGGAGCCTTCTCTTCTCCTGGCTGAACAACCCCAGCTCTGTCAGCCTGTCCTCACAGGGGAGATGCTCCAACTCCCTAATCACCTTCATGGCCCTCCTCTGGACTTGTTCCAGCAGATCCGTGTCCTTCTTGTGCTGAGGGCTCCAGAGCTGGGCACAGCACTTTAGGTGAGGTCTCACCAGAGCAGAGCAGAGGGGCAGAATCACCTCCCTGGACCTCCTGGCCACGCTTCTCCTGTTGCAGCCCAGGATGCCATCAGCCTTCTGGGCTGTGAGCACACATTGCTGGCTCATGCTCAGTTCGTGTCCGGTGGAAGTGTATGAGCATGGGGATTCAATGGTATTGTCCTATTTGTCTTTCAACTTTTAAAGGTGTTAATAAGACAAATTCTCTTCCAAATTACTTTTTTTCAGTGTCATCTTTTGTCTCAGATGGGTCATTCTTGTTCAGATTTGTGAGCTTTATAAGTCATTGGTACTTTGGATGTGAATCTAGATGATCTTCATTTAGACCCTGCTGAAGTATCAGGACTGTGCTGATGTTTTTCCTCACAATAGCAAAGATCAAAATTACATTATATGACCCTCTCCTGAGCAAATATGTGATTGCATAATATGTGATTTCTTCATCTGTGATAGAAGATAGCTCAATGTTTATAAATTTTTTGTCTTTTGATGATCCTTAAGAGAGAAATGTTTTCACCCAGGTTGTTAGAAATATTTAAGTAGACCCTATGTGACTAAAGGTTGCAGGTTTTGTTTGTATTTCTCATGAAAAGAAATCCTCAGTGAGGTGCTGTTAAATTTATTTAGGAGGACAATAGACTTGAACAAGTAAAGTTTTTTTACTGTCCTGGTGTTCTATAAGGCCTGTAAATGATGAGAGAGATACGTCATCGATAGCATTATTTTTCTGTAGATTAATATCAACAGGAGTATCACAGAATCACAGAACGTCAGGACTTGAAAGGGACCTCAAAAGATCATCTAGTCCAGCCCCCCTGCCAGAGCAGGATCACCTACAGTAGGTCACACAGGAACGCGTCCAGGCGGGTTTTGAATGTCTCCAGAGAAGGAGACTCCACAACCTCCCTGGGCAGCCTGTGCCAGTGCTTTGTCACCCTCACAGTGAAAAAGTTTTTCCTAATATTTTTGTGGAACCTCCTATGTTCCAGCTTGTACCCATTGCTCTTTGTCCTGTCATTGGACATCACTGAAAAGAGCCTGGCTCCGTCCTCCTGACACTCACCCTTTATGTATTTATAAACATTAATGAGGGTACCCCTCAGCCTCCTCTTCTCCAAACCAAAGAGACCCAGCTCCTTCAGCCTTTCCTCATAAAGGAGATGTTCCACTCCCGTCATCATCTTTGTGGCTCTGCGCTGGACTCTCTCCAGCAGTTCCCTGTCTCTCTTGAGCTGAGGGGCCCAGAACTGGACACAATATTCCAGATGTGGCCTCACCAGGGCAGAGTAGAGGGGCAGGAGGACCTCTCGTGACCTACTAGCTACTCCCCTTCTAATACACCCCAGGATGCCATTGGCCTTCTTGGCCACGAGGGCACATTGCTGGCTCATGGTCATCCTGTTGTTCATCAGAACCCCCAAGCCGCCTGCTTGTTGAAAACAGAAGACAACTCCTTGTGTTTTCTATATGTATGTTTTGGCCTTTAAACACCTTTCGGAAATTAGATCATAAACTTTTTTTACATAGCTCAGCTTACCTGTTTCCAAGCTTGGGGCTCTTATGCATCTGCTTCCATGGGTTTAAGTTACGTTCCTTAAATGTGATAAAGAAAGCTTGTTAAGATAGCGTTTATGTGTTCTGTGTGTGGGCTGTCCAGACCAAGGCAGTGACATTTCTAACGAGTGAGGGAAATACCCAACCCATAAATCTATTTTCTAATATGCTGATAGGAACAGAAAGAAGATATCTTTTTGGGTTTGTTTTTTTTTTTTCTCCAGCAAAATCACAGTTTCAAACGTGGAGTCCTCCGTATGAGTGAAAGAAGCTGCTTCTGAGTGACCCGTTGAAGTAGGCTACAATCTCTTAATCCTTACTGCAAACATAACATTAGCCAGTCAATCCCTCTTTCTTCTACTGTCCATTCCTCATCTTCACCTGTGCCCCAGTCACTTTGCATGTTTGCAGTCCTTTCACTTTCCTAGCTTTCTGGAATGTCATATGGCCCTACTGAATTACCAGGGAAACAGGCTTTTCAATCCTGACAACTCTGTCCTTGCTTTCAAGGTAGAAGGGCAATGCCTCATCTCTACAGGTAGTAGAAGACTATGCATCAATAAAAGGCACAAGAGTGTGACACACCTCACAAAACTATCTGAGAGTACAAGACTCAGCAACTTTTCCTATGAGACCAAAAAATCCTTAGCTATAGCAAAACACAACCTTTCAAGCTATACAGCATAATTATTTTTCTCTTTCTCAGTTTTCCCCTCCTCCACTCCATCACAAGATATATTGTATTTGACACTTATGAAGAAGATACTTGACAGTCTCACATTTCTTCTGTTCAGAGTATTTGTCCTGAGCTATGTTCTTTGAAATAATCTTATAAAAATAGAATATTATTTAAGTATGGAGTAGTATGTAACGTAGCCAATTTAGCATTTTAGCCTCTGTGCAGAAAGAAATGGTGAAACCGAGAAGGCGACAGAGCTGTTATAATATACTGTGGATTATAACAGTAAGAATAATTCTTATTGCATGTGTACATGAAAATGATGTTTACATGTTGTTCAGCCTACTTAAGATGCCTGACGTTATCTGAAGCAAAAAACATCCTAAGCCAAACAATTAAATAATAGTTTTGCAATCTGTGTTATGAAGGGCCTACCATGAATGTCAGACTGGACCGAGGCTTATGTAACCCTAATGCAAGAGATCTAAAGGCACTGAAGAAACTAACGGTATAACACTTGGAAACATTTTCTGATTCAGAAGATGTTGTAGTAAATAAAGCAAAGGACATGACATTGAAAAGGAGTGACTTGATTCAAGTCAATCCTAATGTGGTGGATTTTGTTTCAGTGACATACTCATACCCACTTAAGATACTGACCAAATATTAGTACGCCACTTATAACTTTGATCTGTTGTTGATGGCGGAAGCATATTTCAGCAACAAGGCATTAATAAGATTGTTAACTGATACTTGCATTTAGTGAACTCACCAATAGCAGTGCATTAAAGGATAAATATGCATTAGAGATGATGAAAAAGAATTGCATGCCTGCAGTATAATTAATTTAGCAGAAGTTGTTGTTAGCAAGGCCATGTGTTAGCAAGGACAACAGTACATTTTTCAAGAATTTGAGTTGTCCTGGAAACACATGGATGTTTTGATTTTGTTTTCAGTAGTTTGAATTGTGTCTATAATGATGTAGATCATGTGAGAAATACAAAGTTCCAAGGTTAATGTGCAGGACTTTATATATTACAGAATAACCTTCCAGCATGATATTACCTTTTATTCTAAAGATAATTCGGGTTGAAAAAAATGCTATCGATATGAAAAAATTCTCTTCATGGTGCTCGTTTCAACTGTAGTGATGGGAACATGGCAGACAAAAATCGTTTCCTGCTATAGAATCTGGGTTGACTGGCAATCATGTCAGAATTCGTGGGGGGAAGTTAGGTTGTTGTTTGGGTATTTTTTGTGCCTTTTTACTAGTCTGAATATACAAGTAAATGGTTAGCTTGTATGCTTGAATTTGAGCCAAAAATTCAGCCTGAGCAGATGCCAGTTCTGAATTTTATAATCAAATATGTAATTCATAATTTTCACTGTTGGTGGTTTGCAGCATAAATAGGAGTAATTAAATCAAAGCAGGAGTAATCAGAATGTTGTGGAACTTATCAAGAAGCCTACATGTAAAGATTATTTTTATATTACTAAAAAGGATGTTGAAATTTCTGCAGAGGAATGCATTTTGAAAGGTTTCTCTTCCCCTAGTAAATGAACAGAAGTGAACTAAAAACTATTCTAAGATAAATGATCTGCATTTTTTTGATTGAACATTGCTGTATGAGGCGTGCTATAATTTGTAGGTCAAGGTATGTTAAGAGATGGGAGATTTTTTCCTGGCAATTTTAGGTAGAAATCCTCCAAGAAATTTGACTTCTCATATCGTGTTATGAAATTACTTGAACCAATCAACTATTAATAGAATATGTATTTTTATCCAGAATATGAACCTACATACCAAGAGGGACAGTTTGGCTTTAAACAATATTTGCCTATTGCTAGATGGGTAGATCTGATTTATTCTCCTGTGCTGTGTGGGAGCTGCACCATGGGGAGCCTGGACTTCCATTTAGTCCAGTGAATCAACTATTTCTGCAAGATTCCTCTCCCAGACTCAGTGGGATTAAATTCTGGGTCTGCTCTGCTCTCTCAGCCTGTCTTGGTAGGAGACGTGCTCCAGCCCTTTGATAATTGTTAGTCATAATGTTCATTTAGATTTCTTATGGAACAGATATATTACAGTTCATAATTCTGCACCAGTAGTAAATGATTGGGCAATTATTTTGTGTTGTGTTACATTGCATTTACTGCTCAGACGTGTAAAGAAGATCATCATATTTTTTTCTAGTAATAATTTAAAGAAGTGTTGAATAAAGATTCAAATAAGAGATATGCATTATCCGTAGTTTACACACCCAGCAAAGTACAGATCATCTGGCTGATAATTGCTAAGAATTCGAGTAATTTAAAGATGCTGTTAATCCTTTGTGGAGGATTATGTTAGTATCTTCCTTTAGGGTTACATCTAACGTTCCCAACTTTGATTTAGCTAAATAGTAAAGAGCTGAACTACAGAGCAGGAAGCAATAACATGGATGACCTTGCTAATTTAATGAACAGAACACTTATGAGAGAGTCCCTGCTTGCTGCTGTTGTTATTTACAGTAACATCCAGAGAGACAGAAACTGTGATTTGTGCCTTGTTTACAGAGAATTTTACAATCTAGGTATGTAGTTAAGGAAAATGTCAGCAGACATAAAACCATCTTTTCCACTTTGCAATTTCTCTAAAACCACTGCTAAGTATAACTATTCTGAAGTCTTCAGTCAACTTTATTTCTTGTTTCCACACCCAAAGTGCATTTAGTTTAATCTGTTCCCTCTAAAGAAGTAGCTTGCTTACTTATGGACAGGGGTATAATTTTAGCAGTCAAATGGGAATCTGTAGGTGACTTCCCATTCCAGCATAGCTCATGACACCTGACATTTACTTGGTCAAACCTCAGTGAGCCAATGCGTGTTATGGTCTCCCTCTTCCTGCAGTAATAAATTTGCACTCTTTCAGGTTCTGACATGCTCTGATTTGTCCATAGAGCTGGTGGGTGTCCTAATGACCATAGAAAGAATTAAGACAAGTTTATTGATGCTACTTACATTTCTCTTTTTTTACATCTATTTACCCTGGCATTAGTTTAAAAACAGCACTTTCTAGTTGTCTTTATTTCCAGTATAGCCCAAAAGGCAATGATTAATAGATATTTGCCTTAAGAGCGCTGATGTATAAAGTCCACCACAGTTGACCTGTCACTGCTGCAACTTATGCACAAGCAACTCTCAAGTGAAATTCTTTGTCCAGTCTTGTTAAAAATGTCTTGAGAGGGCTGGGAATGTGTATGTGTGTTCCTTCTATTGATGACTGGGTGAAGAAGAACATGTGCTGCCGCTTCAAGGTAGACAGCAAACCTGCTTCACTGGAGGTTCGGAGACAACAGGCAATTAAAAGCAGGTAAAGGAAACAAATTCTGTTTTGACATACGTCCATACCGAGCGTTTGTCACTTACATGCATGCTATACAATAAACAGAAGATAGCCTCAGCTTATCTAGACATGGAAATGGAAATGGAAATGGAAATGGAAATGGAAATGGAAATGGAAATGGAAATGGAAATGGAAATGGACTGTGTGTTTGGCTTCTAGGAGGCAAGTAAAATAGCGCAGATGTGTCTACAAAAAGGAATAGCCACAATCCAGACAAAATTGTTTCTATCCAAGCACCTGAATATCAACAGCCTGCAAAGAAGGAATCACTCATAACACATTGACTAATGCAATCACTTTGCTCTATTTGCTTCAGTTTATATTCCAGATTTCAGTAGGGCATGATGGTACTTTTTTTTTATATGTTATCTATTGTAGGAAAACGAGAAGCATAAGCTTTGACAAGTGCATTTGCGAAAGACAGGATACAGCATCTTTGGACTAGAAAAGGAAAAGTGGTTATGTACGCCTTGATTGAAGCAGTTGAAATTTATGAGAAGGTTATTCAGCTTCCTTTTTTTTTTCCTGTTGCATAGCATGGAGATAAGTATTCATGGTATTTGAATGGCAATGTTCTTCAGTACAAAAGAATAAGTACTCTTTGACAAAGCATTTAGTCATCTCATGCTATTCAGTGCTACAGGACAAACTGAAATATGATTTTGGCATGGCTGTTGTGTTTGGTTTTGTTTTGCCTTTTTTTTTTTATGAGAACACTTATATACATTTTTTACTGGCAGTAAGGTACTATGAAAAGACAGCACACATCAGCAGTATAGGTACGTGAATTGTATGCTACCAGATATAAAAACTGCGCTTCTCACTGAGGGACTTCTTCCTAGATGGGTGTGTGGTTTTTCATCATTGACCATACTGCTTATGCTTGGAATTAAGTTCCTTGTGTCAGTGCAGGATACCAAGCCAAATAATTAGTGCAATGGGAATTAGAGGCCAGCAGGTACCTTCTCCATCATCACAGGATGAAATCTTTGTCTGCAAAAGGCTTTGATAAATGAATTTCTGGAAAGGCTGGCTAATATGGAAGAAAAAGCAACTAAGCATCTTGGAAAATTATTTGATGTTTCTAGTAAAGACCTCCTTTTCACAGACTGGAAAGCTTGATTTGTTGTATTTTGGGGTTTTTTGTATATTCATTGTATTTTGAATTCTGTCTTACTTCATGATTCAGTATAGCTGACTTCAACATGAAGTACCGTATTGGTATAAAATAGAAGAACAGTGTGTTATATTTTTGGTATAGCTTTTTGAGCTACTTTTATGTTCTTGAGAAAACGTTAATGTTTGAATTCTGTTCCATTAGAGAGAAGGAACCTACACTTGTAAACCAAGACTGTGATTAGTAATAAGTACTTTTCCTCTTAAGTGGCAGGCACACTTAGGCATCAGGGAAACTCAGTTTTCATCTTGAGAAATTGCACCTGTAGTTAGTGGCACTTCTGCTCAACAGTGGACAGGTCTACAAAAAATATGATTCTACATCTTTACTACAAGCCAAAATTGTAGAAGCAAAACATAATACACAGATGCCTGAAATGCTCAACAATGTGAGGAGGATGGCCTTAGCAGAGACTTAAATGAAAAATCAATCCTCAAAGCTGCTATCGCAACTCCTCCATCATGCTAGTGTGACAAAAATGGTGTAGATAAGTGAATTCTCTTCCTGAAATATTGCTTTACAATAGCTAAAGAACCATCCTGGGCTACCTGAGTCACCTCTCTGATGGGAAGTCGTGGGCTGACCTCCTGTCTCCCTGGAAACTGGGGGAGGAGTAAGGACAGAGTCAAGGGCTGCCCTGCCTAAATGGGGTTTAGTAACCCATTGTCTAGAATCCCTCAAAAGGAGAGGGAAGCCAGCAAGGGTAATCTCTTCATCAGGAGAGCTGCGGAAGAATAAGTCTTGCATTCTTCCTCTAGGAGAACGAAAAACTGTATTTTTGCAATCTGTAGTTCCAAGACTCCTAAGCGGAGAAGGTTATTGTATTTATTACATTTATTTACTTTTTATTACATCCAACACAGAAAAAGATTGCAAGCAGATATTTGTCACTGAAACTGGTAATGTCGGTTGATCGTATTAAATCAGGATTAATTCTAAGGCTATATAGTATAAGTTTCTTCATTTAAAGAGAACGACAAATATTTTGTAGGGCTTATTTTCTGGTATCAGATTTACGAGCTTTTCTGCAGGATTATTTCTGCTTATAGAGGATATCTTGTTAGGACATGACCTGGCAAAAGAAAGCAACTAATGTAATGTTAAACAAACTTATCAGTCAGTATACCCAAAGCCTAGAACTTTGAATGCTGCAAGCATGCTCAATATTACAGTGCATTCTGTTTCAATATACCAATTTTTAACAATTAAAAAAAAAATTGCCAAAAAACTCTAAACCACTTAAATTTTTCCTTTACAAAGATGACAGATTTTGGAAAATAACAAAAATACATAAAATTTAAGAGGTCACTGAAAAGAGAAAAAAAAACAAAAAACAAACAAGCAAAAAAACCCCCCCCAAAACAACCAAAACCACCAAAAAAACCACCACAACCCAAATTTAGAATTATTCACTAAACATTTTCTATTCATCTTACCCAAATATATGCAGAGTTGAATGATATTCATTTAAAGGAAATCATTGCAGTATTGAAGTTGAATATTTAGGAAAATTAATTTGTTTAACAGTGAATGTAATAAATCTGTTTAATGCTTTGCTTTGTTTCCCCATTGCCACCCATGTTCTCAGGTACAGGAAAGAGCATTTCATCTGCAGAAAACATAAAATGTAGACAAACATGTAGACCTGTAGGCTTGTAGGAAGGGAAATCTGCGATATCCAAGTTAACAGCTCCCTTGAAAGGAGCTTAAGAACAAGTGAAGTGCAGGAACAGTGCTTTCATGTAAGTAATGAACAAAGAAGTCAAGGTAAATAATATTAAAATAACACTGATTCTCTGAGCATGATGTGATTGATTTTTTCAGAGACAGGCTGCCATGTCAGAAAGTCAGCTGCTCCACCCCGTTGCGGTGGAGGAATGGCATGGAGAGAGTACAATTGAAAAAAGCATTTGTATTGACTTCCAGTGCTGTGAAACTGTAGCAACTTTGAAACACAAAGCCGAGCACGACAAGTCTTATTCGTCTCCTCCACGTGCTGCCTTCTTGCTGCAGCAATGAGTACAAGTGTAGAAAAGGAAAACAGCAGCAGCCAAGCTCCTAAAACACGCATGGAGAGGCACTTTGAAGGCCTCCTCTTTTTTTCATGAGCACAGCAGTTTTTGAAACTGTATTTCTTTCTGATGTTTTTGAATATAGAACTTGAAATCTATGCCTCATAAAATATAATTTTATAGTTCAGGATATAGCTCATCTTCTGTTGTCATCTTCTGCTAATTTTTAAGTAATGGAGAAAAAGTCATTTTGACTTTGCTTTTACTGTAACAGACTTCAGTTTCTGAAGTATAAGGGACAGATGATCCTGTTGACTTGTGCTTTGAGTTCTGTATGTTGGGGGAGAGGAGAAGGAGGGGTACTTTGGCATTTTCCTAAAAATACTGTCAGACTTCATCCCATGTCAGTTTTCCCTGCTCCTGCAGGTTCCATCCACGAGTTATCTCTTTTTTTTTTTCATGTTTGCCATGCATTGTTTGCCTATTCACAGTAATTTAATATAAATGATGAAAATAAACTGGGAATAGGCAAGTGTCCTACCCAAAATAAATGAAGAAATTAAATATTTTTTATTTTTTCTTTCATGAAAACAGTAACACCTTTCTTCATCCATAAATCTTAAAGCTTATCAAGTGCAAATGTCTCCTTTCAGAGACAGAGCAATTGAAGGGACAGATGGTGGGCCAAAATCTCTTCTGCAGAGTATAACAAAAGTTCTGAAAATCAGTAGTCACCAATCCCTGTGGCCCTGCCAGTAAAGGCACTAAGTGGTGCTTAGGAACCTGAAACTTTTTGAGGAGCATGGAACACGCAAGCACAGAGAGTAAATCTGCTTTTTCCTTAGAAATACTCCTTCCACGTTCTGGAAGGATCTCTGACTGCCTTTGGGATGGCCTGTAAACTTGCTACTTTTCTGGATCTCTACTGAGATTATCAGTGAGATTGCCAGAACTAATTGTGATGGGTTTCTTTTTGTGATCTGGATACCTGCCCATTAGGAAATTAATTGGAACAACTTGATCTTTTAGGGAGTAAGTTGAGGGAGAAAAACAATCCATCAGTTTCAATCAATGCTTAATTCATGTTTTTGCATTGTGCAAGAATTAATTTTCTAAACTCCAGATTCTGAATTCACTTAGAATAAAATTTGGGGATTTTAATGGCAGTTTTGCAAGAGCAAAGGCTGTATTTCTGCATATCACAAATGGGGAGAAATGTGAATGTAGGGTAATACAAAATTTAAAAGAAGGCTACTCCTAGAAGGTTTCCCTTAGTGTTTTCCTGGAGAGAAAACCGCATGGCTGAGACTTGATAGGGCCTGCAAGGCATCTTTTAAGGGCAATGCTATGTCTTTAACTTTATGCTTAGTTTATTTTTTTTTAAATCAGAGACTAGCTTACCTTCTGGAAAACTTGTGTTTCTTGCAGTTTTAGCACAATGTTTGCTTTTAACTAAGAAAATGTTAAGCGGAAGTTTGAATATTATTGTCCCTAGTTTTGCTTTTTTTCTTTGCTACTGTGTATGAGAATGTACATTTGGAAGCAGGGGTTGATTTAGCAAGCATTTCACAAATCACCTTCTGCTGTTTTATGAGCCACAAGCAGTCCATGAGCTACAGGCAGAAAAACAATTTAACGCACTGTGCAGGAGCCCTCTTGCTGTTCTACCATGCTGAGCAGCAGGACAGAATTTTGACCTGATACTTAAAACTGGAGAGAAATACAGGGCTAACCACATTTATTAGTGTGCCATGAGTCCTGATTTCTTGGCTAGTAGCTAATGGTCACCTTGTTCCCTCAGAACTAGAGGATTTGCTGCATCATAGGCTGAGGTGCCTTCTGGAAGGTACATGCACTGTTCTGTATGGTCTCATGAATGTTTCCCTATGTCTTAGGCAGCATTTGATCCATAAGTTGTGAGCATTGTTTTATAATTCAGTTCTCAATTCATAGACCTGGTTATTTGTTTGTTGAGTATTCATTTCCCTTCTCTCTTTAAAGCATTCCAGATACTGGTGCAGCTCTCTGGAATTTTAATAATTTTCTTCATGAGCTGGTCCCTTTGCTAAATCACTAAGATTCAGAAAATGTTCTTAGAGCTTGAGATACTTAGAGTCCTTGGTATTACTACTACAATATGAACCTTTACTGTACTATTTTTCTATCTATATGTACATCAGTGAATTTCCAGGAGAAGCATTTCTGTTTAAGATCTTTTTCCAGTGCTCAAAAGGGATGATGGTTTCGCACTGTGGAGAGATCAAACAGGAAACAAATCACAGTGTTAATGAAAGCAAAAGCAAAAGAGATCCCTTAGGGAAAGGGTTGGAAAAAGCGGCCAAGGTTCAGGAGCTTTTGAGTTTAGGGAAATCCTCAGCATGGGAAACCTGAGGATCAGAATGGTAAAAGGCAAACAGATGGTCGTCTTTGTTAAAACCCTGAGAAGCTGTGAATTTCCTAGTGTCTATGCTCTAGTGATTATTCTGTACGTATCAGTGTGTAATTCTTCCCTTCTTCATACCTGGAAATCACCACCCATCTTTGACCTAGAAGCCCTCCAGCAGAAAGAAAACCAACTAGCCTTGCTTGGAAAAAACAGCTCTTTCAGCTGGTCATGCCCTTTAAAATCGTAAAGATAGACATCTGCATGAATAGTCCAAGGAGCAGAAGCTTAGTGTATTGGGTCAGGCTGAGGTGGAG
>NW_009701818.1:0-473 GCF_000703405.1 Apaloderma vittatum
CCTTTCCTGAATCTGTTAAGTGCAAGAAAATGTATGATAATAAGTGGAAAAGTGGAGGTTAAGTCAAGGTACTTCTGAGGTTACTGTCCTTGAAGAGGAAACAGAGGTTGTGTGACATCAGTGAAAGGGTTGTCTCGCTCCGGTTACAACGTGTGATTAACACGTGTGATGGAGCCATGTCTGGAGCCCTTGGAGAGGGAACCTAAGGGATGGAAGACTTGCATTCCAGCCATCTCCCTGGTTTTGATAGCAAATTGACTGGACTGTGCCCATCCCACAGTGTGGCTGTGAGTTAGAACCTTACAAGTCTTCCAGAAGATAATTCAGAGCAGAAATCTTTCTTTCTACTCTCTTTAAAAGAATCCTA
The DNA here is from genome assembly GCF_000703405.1 of Apaloderma vittatum. Lineage (NCBI taxonomy): Eukaryota > Metazoa > Chordata > Aves > Trogoniformes > Trogonidae > Apaloderma > Apaloderma vittatum. The sequence goes on from NW_009701818.1 coordinate 368, forward strand.
GAGCCAACAGCTTTCTTATTTTAAGATCTTTATTAGATGACTGAAACTTTACCTGAGTTTCACTCGTGTCTTGAAAAAATGAACTCTGAAAGTTCATGCAACATCC
>NW_009701819.1:0-51506 GCF_000703405.1 Apaloderma vittatum
GAGTTAAGCCCGATGAGGGAGATCATCGCACCCACCTGGAGGCTTCCTCGCGTGGTGTAGGCAGAGGATAAAGGCCGCTTCTCCAAAGTAAGGGATGAAAACTTAGGGAAAGCATCTAACGGTGCTGATTTTTTGTTTGTGTATTTGTTTTCTAAAAAGTATTCAGGTATTCCACAATGTTCTGATTATTGCAGAACACCCATAGTGGATCCAGCTATTCCGGATAATCCCAGGCTTGTTTTCATCGCAGAATTTATGAAATCCAAACCTGGCTGTGTACTCATCTGTAGTCATTTTGCTTTGCAAAACGTGTACTGAAAATGAATTCACATACTGTTTTGTGGGTTCCTTTGTGTTTTTCTAGCCACTGCTTACAGTTATTAGAAGGACAAAAGTTTAGTGAGTTTTGTGATGCTTGCTGACTGGATGCAGCCATGAGCCTTGGCACAGCCTCTTTGTCAGAGCACGTCCTATGAACTGATGCTAATGGGACAGCAGGTCCCCTGGTACATCATCCTCTAATTAGCATAGTCATTCATTTTCCTCAGACCACAGCAAAATTTCTGTTTGGATGATGTGACTATGATATCATAGGGCTGCAGTGACTAGTGCTGTTACTGGAAAAAAAAAAATTGCTCACCTCTCTTAGCTTTATGGATACGTTAGGGCTGCCAGGTCTGAGCTGCACTTGTCTGGAGGCAGGAGGAGTTTGAAGTAGAAGACAAGAGGTAGATACATAGTGTCGCGTCACTTGCATTGCCTGACCCCAGCTGGGTGTACAAAGCAGAGAGAAATGAAAGAGCATAGCTTAAGAAGGTTCAGTTACTTCATTGTAAAGATGGATTTTCAAAAATACTGCTCTGCCTCTCCATGAGTGACCCCAGGAGGTTTTTTTTCCTCTGAGGCTTGCTGCCACCTCCCTCTCTTTCCTTATGATTGCATCTGGTGGTACAATCTAGTCCCATAATAATGCTTATCCTTCAAGAAATAGGTAAAATGGAAAATTTGCCTGGCAGCATTCTTAACCTTCATAAAACGTTACAGTTTAGAGAAGCCACGTGAGGAGAGGGTGCAGTATCTTTGGGAGTGCCTAAGTTCATGCTGCAGCTATGGTGTCTCCGAGAAGGGTTGTTGGCAGAGCAGGTCATCCCTGCTGAGGGGGTCTTGTATTTGGCACTTTCTGCCCTGTCCAGGTGAGGACTTGCTCAGATTGGCATTCTCTAGAGCCATCTGTGTTGCAAGGATTTCAGAAAGGGTGAGAGTATATTTTTCATAATGGTGTTAGGGACAGGAGTCTCAGGAGATAAGTAGCTGGCTGGTTGGCTCCAGGGGAGGCAGCTTTACTGCTGCTGGGACTCTTACTAAAATGATGCCAGGATACCAAGTGTCTCAGTTAATCCTCTCTATTAGTATTTTTCTGTAAATATCAGTATTAAAATGACCAAAAATATTTGCACCTGTGAGAAATTCTGAGATTTTTATATGTATTTTGAATCCAGGTAGGAATAATGGTGTAGTTTTGCAAAATGAAGGGTGTCAAAATATTTTAATTTGGGGGAGATTTCTATGAGAGATTTCATTATGTCATATAAGTGCATAAAATACAAGCTGATGAAATGAAAATTGAACCTTTCCTCAATTTCCTGTGAAATTAATCAAAACCAATGACTTTTCATAATATACTGTTATTTTGTCAAATCATTTTTCCAAGAGCTGTGAACTGTTTTGCAAAATTTTCCGTCAATTGCAATGGAAACCATATAATCAATATTGATAAGGCATTCTGATGACTAAGACTACATCTGCCAGGATGACAGAATCAGGTGTTTAACACATGAAGATCAGGAGACATAAGTTTTAATAAAACTTTGGTGTAGACTGAAGCCACCATTGTTGCGACAGACTTTGTCTGGGATGTTTCTTCTCCTTTGCTTGTGTCCTTGTGAAGAAGTGTATTAATACTATGGGCATCACATAACTTTCATAAATCCCATTTTTCTATTTTTCTGGTGTATCTCGTTTTCTGAAGTGTCTTGGCAGCATTTCAATTTTTCCTCAAAGTGATCTTTTAAATATAAACAACATTACTGTTTTCTTATGCTTGTTAATGTTATATTCTGATTGATTTTTGTTTTATTTTGAAGGGTTAGTGCTAGGAAGATAATGAAGCTGAAAACAGACTGATAAATACTAGCCACACTCAGGAAAAAAAATATCTTGAGGATTTTAGAAATCTGATTATAACATGTGCTTGAATAACTAGATATTACTGTTAAAATGAAATAATTTACCGTTCTAAAAGCAATTCAATAATTGTATGTGTGTGTGTGTGTGTATTCCTATTAGAGCACAGCAGTTAGAGCTAACAGCCCACTACTTGTTCTTTGAAATTCAAATGAATAATCATCTTTCCCCTATCTAGGTCAATAGCAGGCTGGACCACCCCAGAAAGTGGGAAAAAACAGGTAAAACAGGATTCACCAGAGAGCTTAATGCTTGCCTCCTTGGATGGGGGCTGGTTTTGGGGGTCAGTGTCTACACTGGGCTTACTCATGCTCCAGTCTGGGGGAGATGTGTCATCCTGAGTGCAGTGCAGCACCAGTATATAAAGCCAGTGAAAGCACTGAGGTCTCTGAGTTAAGAAGCTGACGAGATGACTCCAAAGGCCTGAAGCTAACCCACATGAAAGGCTTCATGCAGGAGTGTAGACCCTCTGAATATGGCCTGTGTCCTTAGGTCTGCCCCCTGACCTTATGCACTTCTTGCAAGATTTTGACTCCCAAACAGGCATTAAATATGGGCAAAACCAGTTTGTTTTTGAAGGAACAGTGTTGTAGAACAAGTGAAGGATATTCCCTCCTTGTAGTGCCTGCTCTCTGCATTAGATTTAAATAAACTGAAAGCTAAGATTTTGACTGTGCTGACTGAAGATTAATACTATGCTAGCAAGTTTTCTTTTGTTTATTTATTTCCTGCCTATTCTGAATTGTGCTGCAGATTTTTGTCTGGAGAGCCCAAAATGACTTTGCATGGGGAATGTGTGGGAAAACTGGAGTTACGCACCTTCTGCAAGGTGTGGGAAGTGGTTTCGATCTCAAGCTGTAGATTGAAAATGGAGGAAGAAAGAATTACAGTGTCATGAGAGTTTTGTCTTAATGGGAAACATACGATGAATTCTGAGCGGAGGGGTCACACCTGAGGTTAGATCACAGACACATTTCCTAAGTTTTTTTTTCTGCAATAAACATACATTACTTGAGTCTAGCATTCCTCAGGAAAAAATAAGCTGTGGTTTTACCTCATGTTAGGTAAAATAGTGAAAAGGCACGCCGACTGTGCTTTCTAAGATTTGGTAAATCTCTGCTTCCCTAGAGTTTTTATCTTAAGCTGCTAATTCACATGAAAAATTCAACTTCCTTGTCATCACTGGGGAGATGGCATCCTCTCCTGTGTTTTCAAATACCGTATGCTAGTTCATGCATGCTCTTGGAGTTGAGATTGTATAAGACTGTGGTTTCCACAAAGCCTTTGTTTTGAAAATAAAAGTATGTAGGTGCCCAGAGGTGACGTGTGTTAGCAACTAAATTTCAGATTGAGAGGTGAAGTCTTTAGAAGTAAGAGTAGTTGCCTCAGTCTTCAATAGCAAGACCAGTTAGTTGTTCTCCAGGTACACAGCCCCCCGAGCTGGAAGGTGAGGATGGGGAAAGGAACGAAGCATCCATAATCCAAGGAGAAATGTGTAGTGACCTGCTTTTCCACTTAGACACGTACGTCTGTGTAGCTGGGTACTCTGAGTACTAAGGGAGCTGACGGAAGTGCTCACCAAGCCACTTTCCTTCCTTTATCTGCAGTCCTGGCTGTCTGGGGAGGTCCCAGTGGACTGAAGGTTAGTGGATGTGATGTCCGTCTACAAGAAGGGCCAGAAAGAGGATCTGGGGAACTACAGACCTGTCAGTGTGACCTCGGTGCTGGGGAAGGTTATGGAGCAGATCAGCTTAAGTGCCATCATGTGGCACATAAAGGAGAACCAAGGGTTCAGACCTGGTCAGCACGGGTTTGTGAAAGGCAGCTCCTGCTTGACTAACCTAATCTCCTTCTATAACATGGTGACCCACTTAGTGGATGAGAGGAAGACTTTGAATGTTGTCCATCAGGACTTTAGTAAGGCTTTTGACACTGTTTCCCATAGCATTCTCCTGGAGAAACTGACTGCTTATGGCTTGGATGGGAAAACTGTTCACTGAGTAAAATACCATCTGAAAGGCTGGACCCAAAGACTGAATGGAGTTAAATCCAGCTGGTGGCTGGTCACAAACAGTGTTCCTGGGGCTCGATATTTGGTGCAGTTCTGTTTAACATATTCATCAGTGATCTGGACAAGGGCATTGAGTGCACTCTGAGTAAGTTTGCAAGCAACACAAAGCTGTGTGGGAATGTAAATTTTCTTGAGGGTAGGAAAGCTCTGCAGGGGGATCTGAATGGATGGGCTGAGGCCAGTTGTATGAGGTTCCTCAAGGCTGAGTGCTGGGTCCTACGCTTGGGCCACAGCAACCCCAGACAATGTTACAGGCTTGGGGAAAACTTGCTGGAAAGCTGCCCAGCAGAAAAGAACCTGAGGGTGTAGGTTGACAGATGGCTGAAGATGAGCCAGCAGTGTACCCAGGTGGCCAAAAAGCCCAAGAGCATCCTGGCCTGTATCAGAAATAGTGTGGCCAGCAGGACTAGGGAAGGGATTGGCCCCCTGCATTCAGCACTGGTGAGGTCTCCTGTGTTCAGTTTTGGGCCTGTCATGACAAGAAAGGTGTTGAGGTGCTAGAGTGTGTCCAAAGAAGGGCAACAAAGCTGGTGAAGGGTCTCAGGAATAAGTCTTATGGGGAGCAGCTTAGGGAACTGGGGTTATTCAGCCTGGAGAGCAGGAGACTCAAGGGAGACCTTCTCGTGCTCTGCAACTACCTGAAAGGAGGTTGTAGTAAGGTGGTGCTTGGTCTCTTCTCCCATGTAACAAGCAATAGGACAAGAGGAAATGGCCTCAGTTTGCTCTAATGGAGGTTTAGGTAGGATATTAGGAAAAAATTCTTCACTATGAGTGTTGTTAGCACTGGAACGGGCTGCCCAGGAAAATGGTTGAGTCACCATCTCTGAAGGTGTTTAAGAGATGTATAGATATGTTGCTTAGGGATAGGATTTAGTGGTGGGCTTGACAGTGTTAGGTTAATCGTTGGACTTGATCTTAAAAACTCTTTTCCAAGTGAAACAGTTCTGTGATTCTATGAAGTACAATCATTTAACTGAAATAGAGTAATTGTTCAAGAGGACAATCTAGTTTAGTAAAAATACAGAAAATCTCACTTTGCCTCCAATTTGAAACTAAATGTAGACAAAGGTATCCAGACCTACTTAACCTTGATTTTGTGTGCTGAAATTTTTATTTTGCCAAAAGTATGTTTATCAGATGCAGCTATAGTGAGAGCTGTGTGGGGGGTTGTTTGTTGGCTGGCCAGCATGGAGTGTAGTATCTTTCCAGGTGGCACAACCCTCTGCTGCTGTAGGGGTCCAGCTGGAGCCCAGAGAAGCTGTCACTGGGAGCAGGACCAGGTCCTCCTAGTTCACCTCCTGCCAGAGCTGAGTGTTCCACTCACTCATTGGCTGATACGCAGCTCTTCTATTGGTCATGTAACAGAAATCTGGCAAAAGTACTGCCTTTGAGCTGCTTACTGCCTATAGGTAGCTCTAGAAGTGATGTTTGGCCACTGTAAAAACATAATCCGCTGTTGCCTATCGAGGCGTAACGACCTGGTTCAAGGAACGATACGGCGACCGACTCCGGGTCACTCGGGCCATCAGCACGCTGACACCAATGTGGTGGATGGCAAAATGGCGTTTATTAGTATGTTATATAGCCTTGATTTACAACGTAACTTCCGTCTGCTTACGTTAGAAGCTATAGGGAGGAGATTCCTTATCTTTCCATACAACGCGAGATCTTCCGGCCGCCGGGCCCTTGCTACCAACAATCCGCAAATACATCTCCAGACAAAGAGATTGTGCACACTGGCTGAAACAATTTAGAAGTCAGAACTGAGCAGAAAGTAACCTTATTCTTGGAGCTATGGCGTGTGTATCCTGGAGTGTGTTGCTCTGCCATCCTTCCCTAAGACATTATTAGATGAGAGCCCTGTCTCAGCAGGACAATATGGATGGGCCATTTCCTCTCAACTCTGATATGCTGATGTTTTAACATACGAGGAAGTATCACTTAACAATTTTTTTTCATAGTATCATGCTGATTGCAAAGTGCAGCTCATTAAAAAAAAAATCCAAATGTGTTATCTGGGCATCATGTACTCTGCAAAACCATTTTATACTCTGAAAAACAGCATAAAAAGTAGTGTTGGGATGTTCCCCATACATTGTAACACTCTCAGAGTTTTTGTTTGCAAGATAGAACACTTTTTTCTTCATGACTGTGAGACTAAAACCTAGCTTGGCAAGTCAGACGGGGTCCCTTCCATCCCGCAGATTGTTATAGTACTAGTAGTTCTGTTTGGCAGATAATTTCTTCAGCCACTTGTGTGTAAACCTATTGATTTGAACGTCTGCCCCCAGCAACACCTGTGCAAATTCACGGATGGCACTGGGATTGCACAGATGCCATGGAGGGCATATTCTGGCGAACAGGATATTTATTACTGGTGGTGATGCATGAGATGGAAGGGATCCAGGACTCAGGCTGAGTTTGTGCAGCTGGCAGTTAGAAATTTGCTTGCAGACTGAGCTCACTGGGTAGGAAAATCAGTGTGATAATGAATCCAGAGCCTCCAGTGCCATTTTTACAAAATCACTTTTTAGGGCAGGAGGACAATTCAGAAGGATGTGTCTCTTATTAAAAGTGTCTGAAAATTGTACTTGAAAAAAGTGGAAGGATTCCTATAAGAGATTATACTGCAGTTATTTGATATCAGAAATTACTATTACTAGCCTTATGTTTACTTGTTTCTACCGAAAACTTGAAATCTCTAAATCCAATGTGTGAATTTAACACAAAATTTTAATTTTAGCTTTTTTTAAATTAAATATTCAGCAGCCAGTTACATGAAATCAGAAAGAAAGCAGTTATTTTTGATAGGTTTTATTTTGATTGATGTCAAATCTTCCACAAAATTCAAAGCATTTCAAAGTGACAGTGTTTATTCATAATACTATACATTTACATTGTTGGCCTATGCACATTGAAATCCATAGCATTTTAGCAGGCCTCTTAGGAAAAAGTATTGTACCTTGAACCAATTATAGACCAACTCTGGTTAAATTGCGAAGCCGGTTTGCTTAATGTGGGTAATTTGATGTTGTAAAGTATTTGTTAGTACCCTAGGGTAGTCTCTTAGGGCACACAGGTTTCACTGTATAATATTTCACACTCGCATGTGTGCCAGTTAACCTGCTTAGGTGGAGACTATTTATGACTCATACAGGATTTATTCCATTATATACTTAATTTATGCATTATGCTTAAAGCGTCTCTTTAGAGCTTCTCAAGTCTAGAATGATAATCATAGTTATTGCATCGGGTTTGCTTATTGTTTTTAGGGGAGGGAAGAAGTCTATTCAGTCCAGCAGTCTTGTTAGAATGTGAAAATTTAGCAAGGACGTGACAAAAATATTTAACAGAATGATTGCTTTAGATATTGCATCAATATACCCATTAGGGTTATAAAGCATGTTCACAGTTGAATAGATGCAGACACACAGATTGATCATTTACCTTTTCCTTCCTCCTGAAGAGCAGTGGAGGGCTGCAGCTGGCCTCCCCCTCACCTGCAACCAAGTAATGTTTGAAGCTATAAAGTATTGTTTTCTTTGCCTCTGCTCCCTTGAAGGAGGCCACAGCGTGACCTGCAAGGAAGGCACTTACCAAGTCTCATGTCCTGGGTGCTCATCTGATTGGGATCTGCTGATCAGCTGCCCTTTCTATATACCATTACAGAGCAAGTGAAAAGCCACTCTGCAGCACGTGCCTGAAAGATTTTTGTTTTACAGGACTCAGACAGTGAACAGGATTCTGCAAAGTTTTACAGGGGTTTTGCTAAGGAAGGACCTTGCCCCAAATGCTGCCTAGTCTCATGTCATCCTCTAATCACAAAATTGAAGATACTCAAGGGCATGGCCATAATGTAACCAGTCAGGAGTCACGCACCAGGGAAAAGCTCAGAGGTTTACTTCAGCTGTGCTTTCTCATCGGTGAGCTGTGAAGATGTGTGTGATGTGTGGAGCACAAGCTGATGAGCTCGGTGGTGTGAGTGCTGGCTTTGTGCAGGGTGATCTCCTTCCTAGATAGCTGTGAGGTTTTACAGCACAGGCAGGAACTATCTGGTGCATCGAGTCAGCGCATCTGCCAGGTGCCCTGGCCGCGTTCCCATCCGAGCTACCTCTGCCCACTTTTAGTAGAGCTTTGCTTGGAAAAGCTGAGGATTTGGGCTACTTGGGTTGCCCTGACTTCTCCCTCCAGGCAGGCTTTTCTTGCTGGCAATCCTGACCTTGGGCTTGCGTTGGCAAAACACGAGTGAGAGAAGTGCAACAGCTGTACATTGGAAATGGAAATTAGAATTTCATTACTCAACAAACAAGCAAACCACATAATATTCCTATTGGTTGTATATACTTAGAGAATAAAGGTTATATGAAGATTTCATAAAGCTCTTTATGTCCTTGTTTTGTTATGCTCATGTAAATCTTTCTATTACTGTTGTTTCAAAAATAAATAAATTTAACAAATCTTTCATTGCCTATTTTTTTACCAAATGGAAAACAAACAAACAAACCTAGTTATAAATAATATCAGCAGTCACAAGAAATTGTACAGTAGCTAAACAATGAAGGCACATAGAAATGCTGTTTGGTTGTTTCCACACAAAACCCTGCTGAATTCACAGGAATGAATTAAATATGCTGAGTGTGACTGGGACTCAGAGAAAGCAACACTTCAGTTAATACTGGCTTTAATTTTCCATTTTTATTAATTTGTTGTAAATTTGGATAATAACTTTGAAATAAAAGCCACTACGGAACTGCAAATATATATGCATATAAAAGTACATTACTAATTCCTATGAAACACTTTGTTCTTTCAGTCCCTAAAAGAATATCTAGCAATATTACTAAATATTTACCAAGAACGGGAAACTGCAAAATATCAGCATACCATTCCCCTAAATAACCTTTACTTTTTTAGTAAAAGTGAGAAATATTTACTTATTCCATCCACTATATCTTATTTATGAATAGGCTAGGGGGTTCCAGGTACCTGCAAAACCTTGGCTGTACCAGTCATTTAATGATGGTGGAGAACACGTTAATTTGGAAAAGATTGTTCACCTTAAACCAACAGCCCAAACTGTCCATCCTTCTCCCTCCTTCCTTTAGCCTTCCCTTACATTGCAAGCTGCACACTGTTAGTATTAACATTACCAAGATATTCAGTAACATTAGAGGCTTGAAGGTTTCTTGATGCTTTATTATACGATGATGAAAATATCATAGCACCTCTAACTTCATCAAGTCAGGCATTTTGTTACAGCATCCTGCAAGTACAGAAAACTGATTGTCTTATGTCGGCATGGCCCAAATCCTGTTCTTGCACACAAGACATGGTTACTAATGATCTTTTAAGTCAGCTGAGACTTGACTTTTTTTTCAGTATTGCTGCCCTAAGAGTTGTAAGTCAGAACAGCAAATAGAGTTTATTACAGCTTATCATGTAGTTTTTGACAAAACGGTCAATCAATAATAAACAAGAAATTAATAAATAATTGCACTTGCAGCTTGCACAGCAGTTGATATCTCATGACAAGGTGAAGTCTCGGGTAAGGAATTATTGTCAGTGATTTGTACAAGTAAGCTGCAGTTTTGTGTTTCTCCCTGCACTGTCAGTACTGCTGGGCAAAGGATGGTACAGAGAGCTAGAAACCTCCTCCTGGTTTCTGTTTTCTTCTTTACCTGGAAGGGCCTGGTTTAACTGACTGGCTGTGCAACACAGGGCAATATCTGTGCTGCTGGTTAACTGGTGTATAGAAGGAACCGTTTTTTAAGCACAGACTTGCCCCAAATCCTGACTACATGCCTGAAACCTTCCTTCAGGTACAAACTTAGTTATGTTCCTCACCTTCCAGGGTAAATTCACTATGAAGAATCATATCTCTGATCAATAAGATTAAACAAGATCTGTTCAATGGTTTCCACATACATTTGCATCTCCTTCCTTCTTCACTTCCCAAACTGCAAGAGAACAAGAATGGGGGCAGCTGACCAGCTACAAACGAGTCCAGAGCACTTTCCAAACTCCTCATTTGGCAATTTCTGCATAAGCAAACCAAAGCAGAAAAGGAAGATCTGAGCCAGTGCTAAGGTAGTTTATCTAAAGCTACACAATGAACCTGGCAGAACAGAAATAGCCCTGAAATCCTCCCCATTACAGTCCTGTGGACTCTTCACTGCACAGTCTTGAGACTAAATGAAAAAGTATGCTGAGAAGTCATGTTTGCAAAGACAGCTTGTACAATGCAATTTCTCCCATTTGGAGCCAGGGTAAAGATTAGAATTGGAGCCAACCCAAGAAGCAAGCTATATGAAATGGAAGCATGCTTTTTTTTGAACGTAAACAGTTTTCTCTTGAAGCAGATATTTATTTGGGAGAACCATCTCCTTCTATTCTGAAGCAGAAAAAAGAAATATTGTCAAGTTGTTCAATTTCTGTGTTATTCTGGTAATGTATTTTAGTGACTGTACGCATTTCTGATTATTCAGAATTGCTTCACGGAGAGATTGAATTTACATTTTATCTAGACACCAGTCTTACCCAGAAAGGTCTTTTTCATTTCAGTGCTAGTTTGAAAATCCATTATTTGGTGTTCATCATATGCAGGTTTTCATTTCCAGCAAGATTGCAGTGGCAGAAGAAATATAGACAGACTCAATGGCTTCACTGAGGATGAGTTTTCTTGTAACAGAGAAAAGGTCTTCCTAGTTTCTCTGGGCACTGAGCTTGGAAAATATGGGTCCTGAAAAATAGGTTTGCTTTTGGAGGGCAGTTTAGCATCCTTACTTCCTGCTTGCAGTCTGCCTCCCTCCTACCTGAGCCCCTCATAGCTTTCAGCATGGCTAGAATTGTTTCCTCTGAGAAAACAAAATAATTTTGTATTTAAATCTAGGATTCTGAAACAACTGGGCGTCCTGGTCCTGCAACTCCTGCTCAGTGTAATCTCAGTGATGAGAGCTGCCTTGCCAGCATTGATCCTCCATTAGAGTTATAGTTGTTTCAAATAAAATATTTCTATCCTGTAAGAAAATTTAGCATTAGTCAGTTCCAGTCGTCATGAGGGAATACTAGTCCTAATTATACTGTTAAGCTATCTGGTCCAAGCCACAGAAAGTTGCTGTTTCACTATCTCTCTAGGAAGACCAAAATATTTGTCTTATGACCTGGTGCCTCTGTCTGGTTCAGACTTTGGGTAATACCTAGCACAGTGATGCTTTGGTCCAGGCCAGGGGGCCTTTGTTGTTCCCAGAGTGGAAATAGTTGTAGTTACTGTAATTTTTGAAAGAGTACCCAAATAAAACTGGAATTACTGGTTGAAATGCTGCTCATGAAGAATATTATGATATCTTCTGATTTAGAAATGTCAGCAAGAGAGCGCAGATATTTCATCTTGAAAGTAAGTGATATAGCTTTGTCAGCTATTCTGTTTGAAACGGAACTTTAAATTAAATCAACAAGAAATATGAATTTAAAGTTTATACAGATTTTATTTGTTGAGATTTTCTCATTTATAACAGCCATTTCTCACTGCCATTGAAAGTGATGCTTTCCCAGTAACATTATGATTTTGACAAAATCACATAGTTCTGGATTTTGCTCTCAGAAGAAAATGTCAGTCACTCATCTTACAGAACTATATTAATTGGTGACAGTTGTACAACACTTCAGCTCATTTTGGAGACAACACTAGTGTTGCTATTAGTGTTGCTAGCATAATGGTGAACCAAGGAGGAGAGTGAGGGGAATCAGAAGCGGATGCAAGTGGCAAAGAGAGTCAGGAGAAAGGTGCAACAGGTGCAACATGGAAAGAGAGAGGGAAATGCAGAGGTTGAAATATGCGGAAATAAGAGTTAATTGTCGTATTCCGCTGAAAAACACTGAATTTTAATAACACGGCACTGAGCAGATAAATCACATTGATAACATTTATTGTGTATAGATTGTTGTTTCTGATTGTTGTGCCAAGCTTCCTGTTAACATCGGCAAGATGACTGATAAAGACTTCAGGGAATATGAGAAACACACCTTGGCCATACACTGTAATTGCCAGGTGACCGCAGTCCTCCCTTCATACTGGGTTTGGCACTTAAAGGCTGAAAACTAGAGGAGAGGAAAAAAACGACAAGAACGCTAACGGAGGTGAGCTGCTGTAAGCTGGTCCCATCTTACCTCCACTCTTAATACAAAAGTTTTATTAACTGTGGGTTAAAAAAAAAACAAACCAGACACCAAAGCTCCAGACCAAAAAAAATGTTCAAAGTGTGTAAAACCCTTAGAGGATCTGAACCACAGTTGCTTGGCACTTTGGAAGGCACAGGCATAAAGCAGTGTTTCACAGCATTTCCCTGCGATGTTGTCTTCAGGCTCAATCTGATAGTGAAGTGCTTAAGCAAATAGTTACAAGAAAATGAGTTCTTAGGGCAGCTCCAATGTCACCCACATGTGCAAGATAAGGTTAGCAATTGCTCTCCTTTTTTAAATGAATACATTCTGCAGGTGAGTAGTGAATGCCTCAACACAGGCCGTAATTACTTATATTTACAAATAGAAAATCTACTGGTTTGAAATACATGTCTTCCTAGTGGCTTCCCTTACCACACTCAAAAAAAAGGACTCTCTTTTATAATTCCACTCCTTCTGCTTTTCCTGATCATGGGCACTTGCTGACAAGGGATGGAATCTATCACTCTCTCTTTCCAGAAATGCCCCCCTCCCTGCTTCTCTCTACTCTTGACAACAACAGTGCAGTAGAGTGCAGCCTTAAAACAAAATTTTCTACAGTGTGTCATGTTGCTGCCGAAATTTAATGATATTCAGGGCTAGGAGAAAAGAGCAGCTGCCCTCCAGGTGGTGTGCCATAAATGCTCCCCAGAACCCAGCAGGAAGCTGTATAAGTTCAATTCAGTGAAGCAAATTCAATCATTTGCCCCTTTGTAAATGGAGCATAAGCAAAAAAAAAAAATTCTGTGAAGGATCTTAACACAACAACTACACATAAAAAAACCCCCAAAACTACCAAACACATATTTTTGCTGGTGTCACTGTATTTCAGATAAGCCTAATAGGATTTCACTAGCAGCAATTTCACTTTAGAATGCTGTAGAAAAGGTATAAGAGATTCCCATAAATACCCAATATTTGTTTCATGCAGAACTTAACAATTAGTTGTGACTGAAATGTTATAAGGTTAAGCAGTTGTTTTTGTAATGCTTTTTTAATGAATATTAAACAGCTTTTCCAAGGAATTAACTTTTTGTGACAAACATAATTAGTGTAACATTATTTGATTAATATGACGACTGTTGTGGATTTTCAGTTCAGTTTATTATTAAGACACTACCTACAACTTAGAAGTACAGTAATAAATCTTTTGAGCTACAGGTCCTTTTAATAGTGATTATTGTGTTAGTTCCTCAGATTCACAATTATCCTGCACAGCCACTGCCACAATTTACAACTGGCTTTATTAATATGTTATTCAAAATGATATGAAACCATCTTGTTACAGTAGTCTGCCTGGACTATTTATTAGATATAAGTGAATGATGGTATTTTTGCCCTAAAATATTTTTCAAGTTTGAACTTCACCTTGTAAACAACATGAAAGTGCATGTTTTTCCTCTAATTTGCTGGACATTTGGCCTGATCTGCTTTTTATCTTAAACAGTTACAGAATATATTAAAAAGTGATAAAAGACATTTTCTGTCCTTATGCAACTAAAAAGCTAAAAATAATAAGCAGCTTGGATTTGAGAGTAGGAATTTGTCAAATGATTAATACATTATCTCTTGTCGTACTCCAAGGGGAAAAAATTGTGGAGCTGAAATTGTATGTACTGGAAATCTTCTGAATTTCACAGTGCATTTTCCATTGGTAATGTTTTAGAAAGGCTTTCAAATTCACCAAATGTATGTATGGAGAGGAAGCAGCTGGATTAACCTTATATCAAATTAATGATCCACTTTCAAAGAGTGCTTTTAGGAAGGAAGAAGCCTTGGTTTCCTATCATGAAAGGCCACTCAGGGTTTCAAAACCTCATTTTGGTATTTTTTGAGTGGCACTGCGTTAAGATGGCAAACTGCAAAATCTGTAGTCCGTTTCCTGAAACTGTGTTTTCTTTATGAACTATTATGCTGTCAAAACTCTACTTTTATAAGGTGCCCAAGTATGAATTTATACAACAATAAAATTTCTAAAGAAGCCATAAACGTCTAAGGGATAAGTAATGATTGTTATCACAGAAGTATGCACACTGGAGTATGTTTTTAACCAATCTGCTCACTTTCCTTTACCAAATCAATAATCAGATATTTTCTCAGTCCTTTTTTCATGCTGCACTCTTTTGCAGTAACATTAACTCTACTAGCCAGATGACCAGATGTCAAATTCAAGCTGTGGCAGGGTATGTGCAGAGTGCCAAACTGAGGAGCTCCAGTTCTCACCCAGGCCCAAGCTCCCCCAGTGTACCCAGAGACAGCAACCAGCAACCCCAGCAAAGCAGGAGGATGGAGTGACGGGTTCAGGCTGAGTTTCCCATTACTGCTATCTCAAGTCAAGTGTCTTAGTAATTCACGTCCCTGTTCAGCCTGAGTCCCAGAGATGGTAGATGGTGATGCCACTGGATGGTCTGACTTAGTCATGTAGGCTGGAACAGGTAAGTGTGGAGCAGTCACCTCATCCTGCACAACGTCAGGGATGCTGCAATTTATTTCTTATTAGTGTGTTAAGTACATATGAGTATATACTTCATCTGTATTGTTGCGGGGTTTTTTTTAAGAAATTCCCTGTTGCAAAACATACGGAAAACTGCCAAGTAGTGGGAATATTATCCAGCCTAAAATTGCTTCTGTAGCTGATGGGCCATAGGGCTTCCCTTACTTCTGATGCTGGGAAAAGAGCCCTGTTTCTCAAAAGAGTATTTCTGAGGCTGTCATAAAAATCACAACTTTTGTAAATTAGATGGAAAGTATATCTCCAATTAGTTGAGAACGCTAAGAATAACTGTTTGAGCATTAAAGCTATGAAGTGATAACTTTGATACAAAATTCATGATCATGGGACCAAATACTCTTCTCTTACAAATTGTTTTCTTAGAAGATGAACATCATTTACGAAGGAGCAGAAATAAATATTTGATAAGAACTATACCTCTTCGCTTAGGAAATTGAGAAGCTATCGTAACCTCTGCTGAAAAGAATGCTGCAGTTTATTATCTGCTCCCCTACATTTTCCATCTTTATTGCATAAAATTTGCAGAAATATGTCCAGTTTGACGTATCGTCCCCTAGTAGGAAGAGGAAGAAGGCAGAACTGTTTAATGTGATGTAGTCTGAATGCAGAGATGTAAGCTCTGGCTCTATGTAGCTATATTAAACTATGTGGAACAATTCCTAATTTAAACTACTTTTTTCAGGAAAATACAATGCTTTAAGTGTTTTGAGTTTGTTTTTTCTTGTGTTATCTAGGAAAGCATATGCTCAAAATAGGGATAGACCCTACTAGAGGTATAGGAAAGTAACTCTTTTCAAGTGTTTTAGAACTCTCAAAGCTAAGCATGAAAAGTAGAATTTGTCAAGCAATATTATTTTCTGAACCAAAAATTGGATAAATGTTAGCTTTTGAGTAATTTGTGATTCAGCCAGGAAAATATTCCAGTTATAGGCAATTTTTTTAGTAATTGCTAACTTTTTTTTTTTTGCTTATATGGCATTCTTTACTGAATTGCATACTGTTCAGAGTTTCTGGGATAGTTGACCAATCATTTTTTCTATTCCTTGACTGCGTGACTAAAACTGAAGTTTTACATCGCTGGGTGAAATACACAGATTTTTAATTTTTTATTTTTTTTTAGTGAAGCAGATTTGCACTGCTTAATAGACTTTATCAGAAAGTACTTCATGTCCCACTTTTTACCCCCCCACAAAATCGTTCGTTCTGCTTCTCCCAGCACTGGTGCAGGATATGGAGACAGTATGTGAAAACCAAGGAACTATTGATATCAACACCTCTACAAGGAGCTCTTTAAACCAGTGTGCAGAGCTAAGTATACCTCTCTCTTTTGACCTTATACACTCTGTGCTGGCTCCCTCAGCCTTACCTGCAATCAGAGTGCCTGACCCTCCGCATTCTGATGGGTCACAGATATTACCTTCCACATGGGGCCTGAAGAGTACTTCTAATTCTAGTAGCTAAACCGCATTTCTTCCCAGTGGATTTATACCATGAAGTTGTATTGATATAGTGCTTTTTTTTTAATCAGTCTACTCTTTTTTTTTTTCCCACTGCTTTGTTGCTATTTGACACTCTAAAGAGAATTATTAAGCCTATCCTGTTTTCTTAGGTTTTACTGCAAATGTTTTGCTGTTCTACATACTATTTATTAAAAGGTTGCAAATGTATTTTACACTAAATAATAGTTTTGAATAATTGATATGTTAAAAATATGTCACCCAAAATACTCAAAAAAACATTGTATCATTTGTCTGAAACCATATAATTTTGATGTAACGTCTGAATTTTTCTGCTGATTTTAGAAATGACTCTCATACCTGGCTACATTTTCTGATATTCTCTTCCTTAGGGTCAGACACATGTTCCTTGCAGTTTTGGGATTCCTGTGTCAAGTCATAAACAGAAAAATCTCATTACATTTGGGAAGTGAACATTGCAAAGATCTGTTTGCCTTTTGTACTGTTTTATTATACAATCCATTGCATTCTTTGTTGCACCTAGCAAATCAAAATGCCATTAAATGACCTTTTAATATGTCCTCTTTATATGTACTTTCTCCCCATTTTATTTAAACTGAATTTATTGAGCAGGAGGCAGACAGAATGCTGAGAGGGCAGGAGTAAGAGAGGATGAAATGCTAGTCACTGTGAAATCAATGGCAAAGATTCAGTTACACAAACAGGAGCTTAAACAGGAGCAGGAGAAAACATGAGTGCGGTAGCTACCATCTCCTGAGATCTCCATGGATGCGTGCTACTCTCCTGAGGTCCTACTGCAATCTGCGCAATGACTAAGGGGTTCTTGGTCTGAAATCTGAGCAGATCATAGAACATCACAAAATGTTAGGCGTTGGAAGGGACCTCTAGAGATCACCTAGTCTGACACTCCTGCCAGAGGGTTGCACAGAATGGTGTCCAGGCAGGTTTTGAATATCTTCAGAGAAGAAGACTCCACAGACCCTCTGGGCAGCCTGTTCCAGTGCTTTGTCACCCTCACAGGAAAGAAGTTCTTCCTCATGTTCAGATGGAACTTCCTATGTTCACGTTTGTGCCCATTACCTCTTGTTCTGTTACTGGGCGCCACTGAAAAAAGGCTGTCCCGTTCTCCTGAAACCCACCCTTTAGATATTTGTAAGTCAAATTTGTAAGTCACTTGCCATAGATGTGGTACTGCTGTGAGCTCTCAGACCTTGGCTTTCTGTGCAGTCAGCAGAGAGCTGATGCTGCCACATCCCTTACTAATTTAGAAGATGAAGATACACAAAGCCAGAGGTTCAAATACATTCCTTCCTTTTAAATACAGTGGTTTGATTTGAATTTTCCTACCTTTTCTGTAGCACCAAAACTCTAAGTATAGCAAATGATTACACTCTTGAGCCTCTCTTGCAAGGAGGATAGTACTCAGTTACGTGCTGTGCAGCTTGTTTCCAATGTTAATGTAGACACAGAATGGATAGGCTGGTTTTCACTTGTGATCTACAAGGCAGGTATGCCAAGAAGCTCAATGTTTGAGAAAATGCTTTGTTTTCAAAAATATGACACAGTGACTTAATATGTAAACAAATCTCCAATTCTGAATCTTCCTATTAAAACTTCAGCTAATGATACAAGTGTCTTCTCTGTTTTTAGAAAGAGTTTCTGAATCCACTGTAACCTGTATTTTAGATAGAAAACTATGGATTTACAAATAGAAATTTTGTACATGTATCTAAGTATGTGTTCAACAAAGGCATTTATATCCCAATTTATTTTTTTTTTCTAAATGTTAGCTGAGAGGGATTTTATTTTACATCCAGATTAAAAATTCCTGAAATTAGGGATTCATAATATGGAATTGTTTAGAAACCTTATTTATAGCAGCACTAGCAGTTGCTGTAATAATGAACACTAGCCTCTAAGCTATTCTCATTTCAATATTCCAAGCATTCATGCTAACTTTTATTATAAGCTCTCTGATGCAATGTAATGTACAGTGTCTCTGCCACCCAATCAACACACATTTTTTCACATTTCAGTCTTTTCTTGTGAGTGGAGCTCTGTAACTGAAAGCATTTTATCAGCTCTAGAGTAAAAGACATCAGGGTGGGAGGGAATAGATTTAGGTACACAGCTCTTGTTGATAATGAGAGCTTCACTGTTACTAAATGTTTACTAAGATAAGAACAAAATATATTTGTGGCATGAACTTCAAATAATATTTTACCTGCTCTTTGAGCAGGTAAGCAAAACAAACATTTTGCTCTAATATTTTCAGTAGTGAACTCATGAATAATTTAAAGAAAGAGAGAAAGAGAGAGAGAAAGAAAGAAAGAGAGAAAGAAGGAAAGAGAGAAAGAAAGAAAGAAAAAGAAAGAAGGAAAGAAGGAAAGAAGGAAAGAAAGGAAGAAAGGAAGAAAAGGAAGAAAAGAAAGGAAAAGAAAGGAAAGAAAGAAAGAAAAAGAAAAAGAAAGAAAAAGAAAGAAAGAAAGAGAAAGAAAGAAAGAAAGAAAGAAAGAAAGGAAAAAAAAGAAAAAAAAGCAACCTTGACACTGCTTATACTATGCTAAATGGTGCTATTTAGACAAGGGATAAAGCAGGGGCAGGGCTGAGCCATACTTCCTCTGGGAATATTTGGAAAAAGACTGCATGAAGTGCCTGTAATGATAGAGACTGCTCCTTTGTGTGTTCTTGACATGCTTTGGGATGGGTGGAGAAGGAATCCCACAACTCTTTTTTTCTTGTCCTCTTTCCAAATGTGTTTCCTTGGAGCTGCCAAACTCTGACTCCTCTTTTTGCATAGTTGGGCTCTCAAGTCCTTGATTTTGTGCATCTGTGACAAACACAGAGCATCTAAAGGCAAGCCTTATTTAGCCCCCTAGTTCTGACACTACCTAAGGCAGTGCTTTAACAAATACTGTATGTTTCCAGGTGTGCCCTGATAGCTGTAAAGCCCTCATGTTTCAGATCCTGTCACAGGTGGGTGCATATCAGACGAAAGAGCCCTTTTCCCATGGAAGAATTTAGCATTGCCATAACACCATTCATGATGGCACAGAGTACTCCTAGACCAAGTCTGGGAGCACCCCAACTTGGTCCAAAGCCAACTTGCTTTTTGAGCTGCTCACAGGCTAACCTAGCTCGTCAGGGACATTGCTAGAGTGTCCATGGATATCTGAGGGGAGGAATGTCTTGTCTTTTGTTCCATGCCAGCACCTGAATTAGAGATCCTAGAATCATGGAATTCTTTGGACTGGAAGGGACCTAAAAGATCATCTAGTTCCTGCCATGAGCAGAGTCATCTCCCACTAGACCAGGTTACTCAACACCCCATCCAACCTGTCCTTTAACACTTCCAGGGAGGGGGCATCCTCTACCCAAAATCTGCCCTCTTTCAGTCTGAAACTGTTACCACTTGTCTTATCACTATTCCTGATAAAGAGTCCCTCCCCTTCTTTCCTGTAGGCCCACTTTGAGTACTGAAAGGCTGCTATAAGGTCACTCTGGAGGCTTCTCTTCTCCAGGCTGAGCAGTCCAGACTCTCTCAGCCTGTCTTCATAGTGGGGGTGCTCCAGCCCCCAGTCATCTTCACAGCCCTCCTCTGGACTCACTCCAAGAGATCTATGGTGTTTTTTATGTTGAGCTGAATACAGTACTGCAGGTGAGGTATTACCAGAGCAGAATAGAGAGTGAGAATCACTTTCCTCAACCTGCTGGCCACATTTCTTTTGGTGCATCCCAGGATGCAATTGGCTTTCTGGGCTGCAAGCACACATTGTTGTCTCATGTTCAGCTTTTCACCCACCAACACCCCAAGTCCTTCTCCCTAGGGCTGCTCTCAACCCACTCATCACTCAGCCTGTATTTGCGCTTGAGAATGCCCCCACCTGGGGCAGATAACTGATCTCTAAAGTCTAGTTTCTATTTTTAGTTTAGTCCTTATGGTGGCCCCTTAGAAGCGAAGAGCTTCTCTGCCACTTTAAGTCTCTGGGAAGCTTTACCCCTGTGTTAGCTGTAAAAGGTCTTCATCTGCATCCAGCTGAGATAGCTGTTGAGGCCTCGTGCTGGGCTGGCTTGTTTACTGAAGCGTTTACCTGATTACTCACCTGACAATGATAAGGAGCATATTTGTTGGCAGACAGGTGTAACTCATCGATAATGGTAGCAGGAGGTCATTTGATGACATACTTGGACACATTGTGTGTTTGTTTAACTTTAAAAGTACTCATCTGTCAGGGGAAGGGCAGCTAAAGATGGACAACAGAGAAATAAGAGGAAAGCCACTTCAGTACATCCCAAAATCCAACAGATGCTTTTCAGTTCTTGTACTGGCCGAAACAGATAGTCATGAACAGTTAGCAGACTCAGTGGACTGTTGGAGGCGGCCATTGCCTCAGAACTGGGATGGGTTTAAACTTGTGTTTTCTTGAAATCATTTCTGTGGGCAGATAGGTCAGACTGCATTTCTCTGGAGGGTACAAAACCAACAAATTCTTTATGGATGGTGATGTCTTTCCAGCCTCTCCAGAGTCATGGCAGAAATGGGATCTATGATGAAAACAAACTCTCTAGATGTTTACATCCTTTCCAGATAAGTCATATTCGGTCTGCTTTCATAACTCTCATACAAATGTGATGGAGAGGGCAAGTTTTACTCTACAAGGCTGATAGAAAGTACTAGACTTTTCCTTGTCATAGTTTAAAATTCCACTAATTTTTATTCTATGGCCAAAACCGCGTAATGGCTTTGTCCGTGTATAACATTTTTCTCATATGTATACTGACAGTTGTGTCCCACCCGGACTCTGTAGGCAGCTGCATATTTAGGATACTCTGTCTGTTAAATGCCATTGCACAGCCCTCTTTCACATCAGTTCTATGCAAAACCTGTAAGATCCTGAAATATCCTTTGGAGACTAAGCCCAGTGCTGGCATTTTCAGATATAAAGAGGCTATCACAATAGTAATATTTGTTTTAATCTTGCCTTTCCTTGTAATAAGCAACTGAACCCTTCAGACTGAATACTAGAAATTCTTCTTGGGTGCTTTTTGTCAATACATTTTTCTCCTTCTGAATTAATATGTATTATTGTAGGGCTGTGATTAGGGTAAGGAGATGCTAACACCAATTTATTTACAATATATACATATGTGTATGTTTGTACATTGATATATGTATAATAAGACCATGGAAACATATTGATATCAGTGCTGTTTAAAAACAACAATGCAAAAATAACCAAGCAAGTAAAAAGTGCATGTGTGTGCAAGATAGAAGAGAAGCACCAAGTTACATTTTTGGTCAGTATCTTTTTTTAACATTTCCCACTATGGGTTGTTATGTCAGTTGTTCTACAGTGGGGACAAAAAATAAATTATTTTACTCTGTGATTCCCTTGGAAGGATAGAAGTGCATGAGATTCAAGGATGATGAGTCTGTATCAAGATACAGTCACACTTAGTGTTTGATTTTAAAGATCTGATTTCGGTATTGCTTCCTCCACAAATTCCCCTCTCCCTTCCTTCTACCATAACTAAGTACATTATATTTGCATAGAAGAAAGTGTTTTTTATAGTTTGAGACATTTTTCAGTAGATGCAAATTAAAATACATTGCAATTAAATTGTTCAATAAGAGAATCTTAAAGGAAATACTTAACTGTTTGTGTACCTTCCCTAAAAGGAAGATACCTTTTTGCTTAAGTAAATCTTTCTTCACTTTTTTCCATTCACTTTTGGAAAGTAGCTGTCAAGCTTCCTATCAAAATTAAAACTGCTATGAAAAAGTTTTGACTGATTTTCGCTTGTGTCTTTCAAGGTTTTAATTATGTATTTAAGAAGCCCTCTTCAAGCCATGCAGTTATATAAACGTGCATACATATATACATACAGAGAGAGAGAGAGGGAAAAAAAGGGAAAAAGCATCAGTAACTGATCCTATTCAGATTTGTCAAGAAGATTATATTGTTTTTCTTATTCATGAAGTCCATAAATGTGTTCGGAATAATTAGCAGAGCTGTAGTAAACACTTCACCGTTAATTCACAATGTGATAAGCCAGCGTCTCTTTTTGCCCACTGGGAAAGGATCACAAACTCGCTGCCATTCATTCACTCACCGTAGTCGTGGGAGGGAAACCCAGCCTCCGGGTTGCCAGCACTGAGGTACGTGTTTGACAGAGTTGTTTCAGCTGAGTGAGACCAACAGCCAAGAAAAGGAAAAAGCTGCGACTCTGGAACAAAAGTAGTGTACTTAACTGTTTAATCTTTTCTTCTTGTGGATTTTGTCATCAAATTTTATAAGTTTTTCCTAAGCTGTTGGCCTTGAAGGGATTCCTTTCCATTAGCTTCTTGTTTTGGAAAATAATTTAAAAAAATAATAATTTGATAGGCTACCTTGCCAGGTGTTTGGTTTGGTTTTTTTTGTTTTTTTCTCACAACCCTACTGATTACCTGAATTTAAATGATTGTCACTATGTTTTTAATAGGAAGGCCAATAGTGCATACATTAAGTAGAGCAATTAACATACTTCTGACAACTACTTGCCTCTTCCTTGCTCAGTCCTCGCATATGCACATGTATGCACCTTGCAGCCACATAAGGTTTGTCAGAAAGAGTCATGATGAAGGCAGGAAACTACAAGCAATGATGAAAATTTGCAGGGAATGAAGATGAACAGGAAGCCACAAACAACAAGAAACCCCAAAAGGGTGATAATGTAGATAAGTCTGGATATTGTAAATTGAACTACACCAAATAAAATGATGGAATTTGTGATTTTCACATCCTTTTGCTTGGAGAAAATTTACAGAGTAAAATCAGCAGCTTTCATATCACTCTTCTCTGAAGTTCAGTTCAAATTCTCTTAAACTCTCTCATCTTGAGCTGTAATCAGAAAATGAAAAAAGGAATGGTGTAGACATCCTTTGTATAAGGGAAGAGGGTGATGTAATTGCCTGCAGCCCTAAACAAAACTCAGGGATACTGTGGCCAAATTCATTTAAGTTCATGAAACTCAACAGTACCACTAAGCTAAGGAGAAAATCTTATCACTCATGAAATGTCTGTGCACAGACCCATCACATCTGCTCTGAAGAGTCAGTTGTGATATCTTGGTTGCATATGAAGTGTCTGATAGTTCTTCAGCAAATATAATGGCTGGAATAGACTGCTTGATTTACAATGTGCAGGGATTAATTTCTTTCTCCTCTTGAGACCTAATTTAAAGGTCTGTTTTTCCCTCAGTTCTCCATTTACCTGTGTTTTTTGAACAGCAAATCAAAGAACTATTATGTTAAAGCATGAAATTTCTAATCCTGAATTAAAATCTTCTCCTGGTAGCTACTTTGCTCACATAATAACCAAGAGGAGCCTAAAGAGTGAGAATGAATTCAGCATCCCTGTCTTGCTGTTGTTGGAAAGGAAAACACCACAGAGGTAATTCACTCAGTCCCACCTTGTGAACGCAAGGCTCTTGAGCAGCTGATCACTCTCCAAGGAGGCTGTTTACTTGCCCTTGGATGGCATAGATATGAGATGAAAACAAGAGAAAACAAGAGTTACAATTCTAATTCCCTTGACTTCTTCACCCAGAGAAGACATTATTTTCTGTCTGCAACTTATTTTCATTAATGGATTTTGTGTTTGAGGATGATGCCATCTTGACAGATTTGATGACTGACAACTTTCCAGAGGAGATACGGTGCTAATCACCAGAGTGCACTTTCCCCCTTTCTTGCTAGAGTGACAGCTAATCTTGGCAAAGGCTCTTTAAGAAGCCATTTAGTCTCCGTCTTGGTTAAAGATAAAATTCACTGTTCCACGAAGAGGACCCATGCACCAAAGCCAGAAGCAGATGATACTTGAATGTATAGGGTTAATGGTTGGACTCGATGATCCCAAGGGTCTTTTCCAAACTGAATTGTTCTATGATTCTATGTATAGTCTTCTATGAGGCATAAGTTTCACCTTTGGTTCTCGTATTCCACTGAGACAACCAATAGAGATGACACAGTGTGCCAGTGTAAATTTTTTTTAGATGTAGTTTTAAACCCAGAAACCCAGTTCCAAATACGTTCTGCAGCTACTACATTGATCAGTACAAAACATTGTCATGGAAAGAATGATGAAACAAATTTGGAAGACTAAAAAGAAGTTATCTGTTTATAAAACAGTTGTCCAACTCTGCATAATAGCACCATGGCTTGCAAAGGCTCAAGCCAGTGCTTTTCCTCTTTCTCAGGTGAATACTTCTCAGGTGAATAAATCTCAGTTTATAATGAAAGAAATCTAACTTTTCATTTCAGAAGATTCCTAGTATTCATGGGGGAGATTCTCGTTTCCTGTAGGCATTAGTCCAGAAATTCCTAGGAAATGGCAAAAAGAGTCAACCACAATAAAATCTACATGCTATAAGTCATGCTGATGACTGCATTAAAAATGATTCTGCAATAAAAGCTGTTAAATTCTGGTTGATATTGGCCCTATTTTCTGCGTCCCTTATTGCTGTAACAATTTTGGGAATGTTTCAGGAAGAAAGGCGTTTTCTCAAGAAAGAGATACACTTTTATAGGCTGTGCTTAAGTAGAAAATGTGTGATGGAGAACAACATCATAACAGATTGCGCTATGATTGAATCCTTCATATGACAACTTTAAAGTGAAGTCTAATAATTAATTTCTACATTGCTCTTCTGAGACAGGTTGTATTTATTAAAACTATCTCATACACTACTAGAATCCAGAGCAGGTAACTTCAGCAGCATGTAGAAAAAAAGCTCAGTATTTTAAAGTAATGAAGAAAAATGTATGATGTAAAATTGAATCTTCTGGAGGAATTTACAAAAGTAAAATATAATTACATGAATTGAAATCTGGCTGAAACATTGTCATTAACACCAACTCTTGTGAAATGTCATGAAGTATTTACTAACAAGTTGTTAGTTCAAGGGAATCTTATTTTTCAGTTTAAAAAAGAAAATACGTAAAAATATAAAGACAGAAAGGAAACTCAGATTAAAATTATAAAATACATTTAATACATTTGAGTACAATATTTGGAACTTGCTCCTGCTGTCTCTGAATTTGTCTTTGCAAGGAAAGGGACTGGAATATCTCTAGTGGAATTAATTAATCAGCAGTAGTTAAATCGGAATACCTCCTTTGATAGGTAATGTATTTTAGAAGTAAAATTATTTTTTTCTGGAATAATTGTCACAGTTACAACACTTACGAAGTGATAAAGAAAAGAAAAAGAAAAAACCATAAAACAGCCAAACCCTGTAATCCAAACTAGATTGTCCACAGTCGAAATTACAATAAAATATTCAAAATAGAGTATTGCACAAGTTACTCTGGCCAGTGCAGTTATTGGAAATACGCTGTCAAACAAGCAACACAGAAACTGCAGCCAGTGTAGCTGTGTAAATTATATTGATTCTCAGGATTTTACTACATATTCACATCATCTGCAGTTCTCAGAGGTTGTGTGCCAGAAAGCCTCTTTTAGTATCATTTGCAAGTTTTAATTAGTATTAATGCAATATGTTATATCCATGTACAACACTTTTATTGCCATGGGTCTTACATCGTTACAGCAAGTTGCTACTAAAGAGTTAAATATAAAGGGATTTAACTAATCACAAAAATTGCCATGTGCTTGACAGTCCTTCAGCATATGCTGTATTCCAGAATAATGATTTATTGTAAGCGCAATAATTCCTAGTCTGCAAATCCTTCTCTTAAATAGTTAGTGATGATTGAAGTAAATAAAAAGAAGGGAGGTTCATAAATATCTTAACTCCACTATTTTGGTACATAATATTTTTTTTCATGTCTCAGCCAAAGATTTTATTTTCTAAAAGTGTATCTTCAAGTTAACTAGTTGAAATCAATCTCAATTGATTTTTTTGTTTTAGTGGAGTTTCTTACCTGGTGCGTGTGAGTAGTTTTAGATACATAAATACATTCTAAAAATCTACGGCAAAATCATCATGCTTCTCCGCTGAAGGCAGCTCAGACTGTCCCTGCGTGCAAGAGTAGAAGGTGGCAGAAGCTTGTGTGAGCACTGAGGATGCATTGACTGTAGAATGATAGATGTACATGTAACTGTCAGTGCTTGAAGAAATCACTTAGCTACACACACCCTACTTCAGTCTTCTTCCTGATGCTGTTAAGACACAAATTCTCTGCCATCCTACTTTTAGTACAGAATCGTGATACTTTGTGTTACCTACCCTGATAGTCACTTTAGATGCTTCAGATGTGAGCTGTGCCAGAATGCTATTGCTTTATTTGGGCATTATGAAAAAATGCCATTAGCATTTTCACTTTTGGAAAAAAAGGCTCCAGAGCTTTCACCAGCCACAAGAAACCAGGATCTCAGTTTTATATCTCATGAAGGTGATACTCCCAGCAGTACACTGATTCTTGCCATGGTGCTCCAAGTTGACTCAAAAAACTTGCTTTGCTCAAGTTCTGACCTATTTTTCTCACATTCTGAAGAAGTTTTAAATAGTCATTTTCATGCGATTTTGAATTACATTAAAACAGAAAATCAGATTGACTACTTTCCTTTTAGTTCTCTAAGACTTGTGGTCCACAAAGACCTGAAAGCGCTCAGCAGCTTCCAGAAGGGAACTGTGTGAACTACACAAAGAATATGTTCACAGCAGTATGGAAAACAAGCGGTGAATATTAGCTCAGATCTTAGAAGGTAAATCTTAACATGGTACCAACCCGAGTGTGAAATAGTCTCTTAATGGAATTGATTAAACTTCTATCTTCTCATGTATAATTAAGCATCACAAAGAATCTAGGAGTATACTATCAAGAATAGGCCATTGGAAAGGGGTAAGTTAGTTGAGTTAAGAAAAACATGTTTCAGTAGGAAGTGCTTGACTTTTGAGGATATCATTCAATTATTTTAGAGATTCAGAGTATAAATGTCTCCATCTGAATAGTTACTGAGGTTTTTTTAATAGTCAGTAGAAAGATGTAGATGCTTCTGGGACATTATTTATCAAACACTAAAGTTTTTGTGCTATAGTAAATATGTAAAATAAATTGCATTATTTATGTTCAATAAGTAACTGTATCCCTTATGTATTGCATTAAGTTTATGTGGCAGTTTTGCTAGAAGGAAAGCATCATGGTTAAAGTCCAGTAGAAAGTAAAATTCACTGAAAATAGTGAAGTCAGTTAACTACCAACTTTGTAGGTATACGGAAGATGGGGAAGTCTGCTCCTCATCTGTTACCTGTGGACAAGCACAACTGGAATTTCAGATATTGTAAGAACCTTTCCCATCTGAATGAGAACAGACATGGCCCCATCTTGTTGGCTGGGGAGCCTACCAGAGCTCTTAGTTACTGCTGCATACTGTGGAAGGAATGGAGCCTCTGGTCTGTTCAATCTATGCACAAATGAGTTTCAGGATTAATGTTTTCTCACACTGTCCCAAAAGATAGGATCTTTTAAAAAAACTTAGCTCATCTTCATTTAAATTAAACAAAATAATTTCCTTCCTTGTCCATAGCTATGTTTTTGCATCTTCTATTTACCTATAATAAAGTCACTATGTTTGCTTCAAGACTGTTAGATCATTTTTAATTCTATTTCCAGTGACCTAAAATATGCATAATTCACAGTTGATTGATTTCAGAGATTTTAGCAATGAACATTGACATATAAATATTTTTATGGAAGAAAAAACTCTTAACACTAGTTAATTTTTTCAAGCACTTTTCAAAAAATGTTTTTAAAGTGTTTTTGCTTTTCCTTTTTTTGTATTGCATCTATTCATATGAAATATGCCTGCCATTTTTTGAGGCCTTCATGTGTTTGGGTTTTTTCTATTTTTTCTGTTCTTTTTGTTCTTTTGAATAATTATTCAAAATTTTCTTAACTTGCAGCGAAGTGATTTTTCTTTTCCATAACTTTTTGTAAGCAAAGAAAGCTTGTGGACAGCTGAGAGTCCTTAAAGGAAACAAAAATGAGAAGAGAGGTAGGAGAACCTAGCCACAATTAAACAAGAACACAGTTGAGTACAGTTCCTAAGAGCAGGAAATAAAAAGGAAAAAAATGAAAGGGGAAATGTGTATGACAATTTAAACTTCTTCTAACTTGCAATCAACTTGTGAAAAGGAGCACATTCATTGAGAAAGTACAAATCCACAGAGGTCATGGAGTGCTCTTTTGCAGAAGAGACCATTATGTTGATGCTAGTTCAGTTTTGCTGACTGTGGCAAAACACCACACGGTTCAGTCTTTCACTGATGAGGCCAGGTTTAAATTTAGCTTTAGGGCCTTCACAAGGATTATTAGGAGGACAAAGCTTCCATTTTCTAGGTCATTGCTGTCCATTTTGCACAACTGCCTGTTTTCTTTTGTAGAGGGCAAATGTTTCTTCACAGGTTGTTACTTCTTGTCTGGCTTATTCGAAGAGAACATGCTCAAACAAGCAAACCACTACTAACTTCTTTGCTTTGGGGAGGTGTCTGGAAAATCTGTTCTCTTCACTGGCTTCATACTTCTCTGGGGTAGTATTGCATTACTGGAGAAATGCTTGGGGGAAGCTCACACAAGGGTGATGAACTACAGGATGGAAAACTGCTGTGGGGTCTGTTTAAAAAGAGCACCGCAAGCGTGTATGTTTTAGGTTAATTATCTGCTGAATGCCCATCTTAGTCTGGTTATTAAAGGCATTCAGAGTATAATTGCAATCTTGATTGATTCACTATTTTCCCCTTTGCAGGTCATAGTAAGCACTAACACATTTTTATAATAATCATCTGCAATTAGTGAAGTGAACGGGGGCTTTGAGTATGACTTCTACATTTGTCTGTTATAGTTGTCTATTTTCATACACTAATTCATAGAGTTTAGTTGCTGTGAAAAGTGAGAAAATATAATTAGTGCTATTTTCACTGATGGAAAGGAGAAATGGCCTTATTACAAAAAGGCCAAATAGCTTTGTCTACCAGGTGAAACCCATTCCACATCTTAAAGGATGGATTATTATAAGCACAGTTTCCTACTGGTTTTGCATGTTGGAGAAAAAAAAGGTGGGTAGATGTGTTTTGCTTTGTGACTTTTTAAGTTAAAATTTTTCATAACTACTCTGCAAATTTTGTTGCTGGTCCTGAGCATTCTTTGTGCTAAACCAAATTTTTTTTTTTTGTAATTATTTTGAAAGCAAACATTGCAGAAAAGAGTTGTGGATCTCTAGTGGCTAATTTTCTTTTGAAAGGCCATTTCTGAA
Organism: Apaloderma vittatum; assembly: GCF_000703405.1. Taxonomy (NCBI): domain Eukaryota; kingdom Metazoa; phylum Chordata; class Aves; order Trogoniformes; family Trogonidae; genus Apaloderma; species Apaloderma vittatum. The sequence continues at coordinate 29,779 of NW_009701819.1, forward strand.
GGAAAGAGAAAAGAGGTGTGTGTAAATTGTCAATCAACTCTAACTCTGCATAGCTAGAAGATCATGTCAAACTCTGTCTCCCTAGGAGACCATTAGCAATAGCTTTGCTGAGACAAAGTGTCTGGAGTTATGGAGTAAGACATACTCCACCTTAGTCATTTTGAGTGAATTCTGCATCAGTGCTTCTCAGGGCAGGGTCTGTGTGATTCAGGATCTCTGCTCTACAAATGAGATTGTAGTTTCTCTCCTGCACAGGTGATGACAAGACATGTCTTCGCCATGCTGGGATAGGCTTCTGCTGGAGGAAATAATTTTTCACTTTTAGCCAGATGCATGAGCCCTGCTCCTCGATTTGAACAGCCTGAAGGGAAAAGGGAGTGGCTGGCAGCTTTCAGGGACTATCTGTGAAAGGTAAAAACAAGGAAAGAAAAAGACATCAAAGCCATCATCTTGGAAAGTGATGAACGCTTCCTATCAGGCATTGAGTACCTCTAATTTACAAGTCTGTCTGCATGGATAGTTATATTCCCATTGCAACACTCTCTCAGAGTTTGTTAACATTCAAATGATGCTTGTAAGTTTTACAAGAGTTGCAATATATCTCATTTGCAAGTAGGACACTGAGGCCATGTAAGAGTCAGGACTGGATGTATACAAGAACACAGGTCTAAACCCCACACCTCTGAGCACCTATGGGTGTTAGTAAAAGCCTCTCCTAAAATACGCTTCTCACAGTTTGTGTAGTGTATAGTGCTCTGCTGTAAGGCTGATGGGCCTTCTCCTGCAGGGCCAAGAGCAGCCTTGTTTCCATGGGCTTATACTACTTCTTCTCTTTTACTTTTATATACAGCAACTGCATATAAAAATGAAAGATGATTAAAAAGAGTGACTTTGACCTGCATATGTTCAACATTTGTCAATACTTGATGTGTATGAAGAATCAGCTGGAAGAAGCCTATAAAACCACATCTTATGAAAAAAACATAGAAAAGCATCTAAATATCAAGAAAAAATTGAAAAGTTTTTTTTTGTGGGATTTTATTTTTTCTCTTCCAGGCTTAGATTGTTTCTGTATAAAGTTATCAGGACTGTAACCTGTGTGGAAGTGTCAAAAAGCTTTTTATTGCAAGCCTAGTTTATATAAAGCTGTTATATTTTCCACTAATTGTGAGAAATTCCTCCTCTACAAACATGAGGATGTGATTAACTGACGTTAAAGATATAACGCAAGCAAACAGATGCGTTAAGTCCCTCAAAGTGAGTTCAGCATCAGTATTACTTAACACTGGCTGTGTGCAAATCAGCTTTCATTTGCCCTTTTCTCACATTTGCACATTTTTTTAGTTTTTAGATTAACTTAGATGTTTTTCAGAGGTTCATGTTTTATTACCTCTGAGCTGTTGAAAACTTTTCTGAAGTTGTACATCGCAGAGAAAAAAAAAACATGTTGCTCTTTGTCTTCCACCGTTGGCACTGGCTGATGGTGGGGAGTTATGGTCACGCTCTCTCCCAGAGGCGGCTGTTGACAGCATGAAACCTTTACAGGGAAGCTGTATGTCCATGTCCAGTGTAAAAGCTTGAGGCCTCTACTGTTGTTAGGTTCACAACTCCCTGCTACCTTACTTAATACCCTAGGATCTCAGGACATTGCCAACATGGCCATTGCTAATTGTTAGATTTGATAGATGAACCATGCTACTTAAGTTAAACTGGAATGCAGTTCTATCAAACGGTCGTATACAATCACTGTAGGTTTTGATCTAACACTTTTGAAGTCAAAAAGAATTTCTTTGTTGATTTTTCCTAGGATGAAGATTGTCTTCTTCTTATAGATGTTTACTGTCTAAATCAAAAACTCCTGAGCCATACTGAAACGTATCTTCATAAGATTAAGCTTTCCAGGAAAGTGTTAATTCTTTGCTGCTACACAGGAAATGTTTCACATCCAATATTTGTTAGTGGGGATTTATTTTTTTTTCCCCAAATTGCATCATACTTGTTGAATTAAAGATAACTTTTTTTCCTCAGAAGCACATTAGATCAATTTGATTTTCTTATATTTCTATTTAAACTCTTTATTCCATCTTAGCAAAGGCAAATGACTGGAGCTTAGTCTCTCATTTTGTTTTCAAATAATACCACTTCAAACTGACCTTCCAAAGAATTTGAATAAAGCTGTGATTCAGTAATTGTATACTTACTACATTTAACCTTGCTTTCTGCTAAATTATACTGTTTCCCTGTAGACCATTACTCTTACAAACAGATTTAAGACCTCCATTCCTATATTTTCCACTGAACTCTCAGAAAAGGCTGTCTCTTTGTGTGGCTGCATTGCCAGTAAAGATGAATGCTTGTTTATCTATCTCCAGGTACGTGGAGAAGGAGGATGTCAGCTAAGGGGAAAGACAGGGTTTGCTGCTGAGTCAACTTGTCATTAGGAAAATTAGCTGTAACTTTATCAGGGACCCCCAGCCCTGCAAAAACAGCCCGGAAGAAAAATGCTGCTGATTTCATGTTACTACCAAAAAGACTCTAGCCAGGTATAGAATGTAAATTATAAGAACGAGGTGACTGTATGACTTATGTTCGCATTTTACATTAACAAAGAGTTCCCACAGCCTAAAAACAGGGATGATTTTAAATAAATAATTTTTTAACCTCTTATGTTTTTACTATTGAAGAATTCAAGATGAAAAGAGAAAAATTTTAAAACTTAGAGCAGTTTAGTCATCTTTATGAAATTAAAAAGAGTTCCTGTACAGGCAAGCGAGCAATTTCTAGTATATGCCAGGAGGCCACCACACAGCGTTTCTGGTACCACTAAATGACAGACGTGACAATATCTGATGACAGACATTCTAATAATTAGCTTTTTTAGTGTCTTTGCAAACTCGTCTTTGTAGAGTCATAGTATCTTTTCCTTGTTCTTCTCCTTTTCCCCTTATTAACATTTCAATCAACTGTACTTTTCCATGGAAACCGAACAGAGAATGTGGGGAATTAATAGTTTTAATGTCTTTTAAATAGGAAAAGAATGTACTCTGTGTGAGTGTGTGCTGTCTATTGCCTTTTGTTGCAGCTATAATTGAAGTTGCACAGTATGATACAGAGATGTATGATTTTCTTCCTTTGAGAGAACTATTTTTTTAAATTGATTATAAGATAATCAGTTTTAAAAGAAAGATCATCAGCAAACAACATTGAGAATTCAAATAGAAGAAACATGAAGACTCGTCTATGAAAAAAGTAAAAGATTATAAAGCCAATGGTCAGAAGCCTGCCATTTTACATGCAGCACACAAGTATATTTAAAGAGAAATCTCAGTCTGCTTTTCATACATGATAATTTTGATCCCTTTCTTTGTGATCCTGTTTCTAAGGTAAGATCTGTTCCTCAGCTGAGCCCTGGCAAAGAGCTTCTCTAGCACTTTTGATGGCATGGCTAGGAGGATCATGACCTCCTCTTGATGCTGTCCAGTGCACATGCATCCTTGTTGTTACTGGACTCTGCCTTAAACTGTCAACTTCTGCTTTCAGTTCTCAGGCCACCTTGTTGGTGAGTACAGCTGCATGGTCTGGTGTCTGCTCACAGACTAAGTCATAGACTTTTGGCACACGTTCATCAGAGGCTTACAGCTCCAGTTGTTTAAAAACTAGAACTAAAATACTGAAACTTTCCATTTTGTCAGTTTTCATACTTAGAGGGTCTCCTGTGCTCTTTTTTTTTTCTAATCAAAATGAGTTATGTTAAAGTGAGGGAAATGAGGAAGAACTCGGACATGATGAGAGTAAGTCTAAATAAATAAATTAATGTAAATACATACTGTCAATTTAGAAGTTATTTCAATTCTCTTTTTTCATGAAAATTCAAGCCCTTGAAGTAATTTATTCAAATTGACTCAATGGGGGTCTTGGCAAGGTAGGTCAAGGTGGATTTTCTGGTAGAAAAAAACTGTTCTGAAATTCTTAGTGGAACAAATCTCCCAGAAAATTAATTACGGTGCTTTCTTATTCACATTAGACAACTGAAATACAATGGGGAAGGGACTGTGGCACATTTATTGGAGATTGGTAAGCCATCTATTGGTGTCACACCCTACTAATTCAAATGTGTATTTCTCAGAATAAAAATTTGGATTGTTTAAAATAAGTCAGTAATATATGTCTGCTAGGAAAGGAAAACACAGAATTTTGATTTTATCAGTGAATGCAGTTATCATAACCGCATACACATAAGATATATAACATATCATATAAACACTATGAAGGAAGCTGTGGAAAAATTTTGTGCTAATTAAATGTTGGTTCATATAAAATAGTAATAGAAATAGGGATTTTTGTTATCCTTGTTAAAAGGTGATTGACTGAAGGGGTTAAGAGTGTGGAAGATGATAAAGTAAAATGCTAAAATAAATGTGTGTGTGTCTCTCCCTGTTTGACTGCTCCAGAACAACTATACAAAGAATATGATGAGTGGTAAATAAAATGAAGTACGGGGTCCTTAAGGAGCATGTGGAATTCATTGCCACAGGAGGCTGTAAAGTGGTTGTAAGGTGGTTGTATTTAAAAGAGGATTATTTTACAAGTAATAACACTGAGCTAAATTGTATGGAGCAATGGAGCAACATTCTTCACAAGACCCCTGAGGCTGGCTCAGCATTTTCAGCTATGGCAGCAGAGCATTTCATGCCGGCGGAGAAAAACCAAAGCACATGCATAGATGACACAACAAAAAGCTAACCAAATGGTAAAAAGAAGCCAAGAAGAATGGAGAAATAGGAAGACAGTGTAATAAAACTAAAGCTCGTCCAAATTCAGCTGGGCTTCTGTCCGTGTGTATCTCTTTCCCCATGTTTTCTTGTTCACTGACTCAGAACTGCAAAGGCACTTGGCCAATGGGAAATGAAGCCCAGGAGCTGAGGTGGAAGCCAGTCTGGCTGCATCTCACCATGGTGACTCAGCTTTGGACTGGGAATATTTTACTGTTTCATTATATATTGTTGTTGTTTTTGTCATTTGCTGTTTTGAACTAAGTGACTTTTTGCTGAAAGCAAGGTGAAAGTAGCCATGTGGGAAGTGGGGTGTGGGAGAGCAGCTTGGAGAAGACACGTAGGAAGGAGAAAGAAACTATGCAGATACTGAGAGAGGTGCATCTAGGGTGGTAAATCCCACTGCTAAAAGCCTTTCAGAAAATCCAGCTTCTTCTCCCCTGGGAAATGTTAGCCTGCACTTTTCTCAGCAGGTTGCTGCTCCTTTTTATCCTTTTTATCATCCTTTTACCTTCTCCCTCTGTTTGGGCTTAGGGGCTGTAAATCTTTCTTTTGGCCCTTCTACAAAGTCTCAGCCCCATAGCTTTCTCTTAATGACTGTCTGGTGACCCTTACACTTCTCAGTTGTCTTAGCATATTAAGTGGGTAAGATAAGAAGCAAAATTTGTCCAGGGAAGGAACTAGATAAAATTTTAAATAGAAAAACAAAAACTTTGAATTCAATAGGTAGGACCATAAAGAGTCAAAGAAGAGATCTGAAGTCTGGGATGGAGTGGGTGAGGAAGATGTTTACTAACTTAGAAGTAGGCTTTCCACTGCTTTTTATTGCCAAAACAAATGTAGTAATTGTAACAGTAAGCAGGCACGGTTTCTCAGGTAAACTAAAGAATTGCTGGCTAAAGAATTACAGTAGTTTCCATGTGGCATGTTTTAGCACAAGATTAAAGGAAAAAATCCAATAATCAAACATACTAGTTAGGAGTATGTTAATTTTCTTTCATTATGAAAAATAGTGTTGCGATCCATGACATTGCTGGAGATACGTATTTAAGGAAAAAATCATTTTATCATTGTATAGTCAGTTACCTAAATCAGTCTGCCCATTTTTAATGCTTGCCTCTGTCAAGATTTGCTCAGGTATCTTAGCAAAAATATGATAGTCAGTTGGTATGATATACGTTACAAGTTAAACATCTCATTTTGGTAAATATTCATGAGATCAACTTAAGATTAATTTCTGTTTGAACAAGAGTATATTTTACATCCTCACATTGCTTATAAGGAACTTGGGAAATAGCAGGTTAAAAATTCATATGGAGAAAGTTGCATATGCCTTATTCCCACTTACAAAAAAACCTGGAGCTATTTTAATGTTTTGGCATATGGAGTTATTGTAGCTCACTGAAAAAAAAAAAACCACGCACCACTCAACCCTGTGTTAGATACCAGATCTCTCTCCATATTACGTAATGCAGGGAAATATACATACATAGTACAGTTATTTTAAATACAAAGTTTAGCAAGAATTATTGTAGCCTGTATGGAAATGGAGAGTCTGAGAAATTTTATAAGTTTCAAAGTTCTGTTGCTGATGCAAAAGGTCAATTTATTGTGAGCCTATTTGCAGCTGGGGGATCTGCAGGAACTGAAAGAGACAGAAGACAGTGAAAATGTAGACTGACAACATAAGAATATAGGCAAACTCTTTGTGATCTTCCGTAGTACTGATGTGTAAGGCTAATAACAGCAGCTTCACTCCAGTCTTTTCCTGTCCTTAACTAAGAACAGATCCAGATGTTGCAACAACATCACCACAGGGAAGCAGGAAAAGGAAGGGTGCGTTAAGCAGAAAGTGTCTGTGCTGAGAGTGCACTGGGTCAGGGTGCTGAGCTACATGCGGGAAGCTGTGAGCTGGGCTCAGGTGGAGCTTTGCTCCTACTGCTTCTGTGTCTTTCCTTGAAACACCCAATCTGTCCCTTGGCACAAAATATTTCTGAAGGGTTTTGCTTTACAAGAACAAGGGCTGCTGAAGTGACTAAGGCAGCCTCCATTTAGGCAAGCTGCAGAGGTCTGCCAATGTTGAATAAGAAGTCAAAGCCAGGCTCTGAGAGGGCCTTGCTCAGGTTGGTCTCTGAGAAGTGGCTCTTTCTTAGAAATTAGCCCTTGGTTATGCCAATTCCAAAGACACAGATTAATGTCCAGGCAGATTCAGGAGGTTAACATCTGTACATTTTCCCGTCTGTCAGTGCTTTCTCATTTATTAGGAAGCTTTTCAAGAGTGGACATGCCATACAGTATGTAGCCTCTCTTAAGGAGTTGCTGATTGCTGGCCCTGAACACAGAGGGCACTAACTCTCGTATCAGACTTATTTCCACATATTATGAACTACAGTCTGGAATAAATCGTGGTCCTTAAATACACATACATCCTTCCCACTGCATCAAGACACTCTAGGACTACCCTCTACACAGCACAAAGCTAATTTTCTGGGATTTTGGCCATTTGTACTTGTTTTAGACTGCAATGATATAAAGATACAGCTGGCACTTTGGAGTTCCACGCTGTTTCTGATCCATGCATGCCATTACCATTCCATCTTTGCAAATCTTAAGCATTATTACATTTTAAATGAGGATCGGAACATGAAAATCCTCTTTACTCAAGATAAGTTGATATTATAACACTTCCCATTGTCCCAAGTTATTTCATGCCAGAGGTGAGTATTTTTACATTTTTAAGGGATGCTAACATGTGGCATGTTTCACTGTGTTGTGAACAGTGCCCCTGACACTGTTAAAGTGTTTGTAAAAAGGAGAGAGGAGCTGAAACCTTCCATCACCCTTCTTAAGATTTTTCCTCTATGAGCTCTTCAAATCTGTGAGTAACTCCTGTGGTCCAGAAGTTGGATTATTTTCTAAATCCCATGATCCCTTATCAGTCCTCACTTCATAAAGACCATCTCTTAATTCTGGAGAATATGGATTTGGATATAGTTGATTTAGGCCATCAACCTACTTCTTTGAAATATATCTGTAAATTCTCTCAGGTCACACATTTTGCAACGATATATTCTCTGTTTGTAAAAGGCTCTTTTTTTATGCAATCTGTTTTCCCTGCTGGTAATGGTGGCTCTGTTCTCAGTTAGCTTGTGGCTGGTATCAGTAGATTTTTGAAAGATCACATATATGGGAAATGAACAAGTAAAGGCAAATCAATTCAAGCAAATTAAAAAAACAGCAGCAGTTCTAGAGCAACACATATCATCCAGTCTTGCATAAGAGACACTGTCTTCAGTTCTTCTTGTAAAGTTTGTAATTCACTGTAAAAATGTTTAGTGGAGAGTATTTTTATTTTAATCACAGCAGCCCAGTGGCTGAATTTTGTGCAGAGGAATTAGCCTCAAATGACATTGGCATTCATTATTTGAAGTTATCTTCCACTGAGTTCCCATTCTATACTGACTCATTAAAGTTTTTCAGAGAAATACTGTATATTTAGCTGTTAGGTGTGCACGTAAAATTAATTCCATGAGTCTAAATGCAGACTCTTTTACGATTGTGTGTGTTTTTTCTTTCCCAAAGTTGTAATCTCATTTGTTTTCTCCTTCCTGATCATTTTCTGTTAATCCATACTGCCTTCTCTCCTTTTTGTTTATTCTCTTTCCCCTTGTAGTTTCTCTTCTTTCCTTGGAAAGTATTTTTTTGTTTTGATTTGATTTTTACAGCATTTTTTTTTCTTTTACTTTTTTCCTGACTACTTACTTGCCCTCTCATCGCTTCCGTTTGTGTTGCTTTTTGGTAACATAACCTTAGTGATTTCTCATAAATTTGGCACAGCTCAAGTTTCTATTAGGCATCACCTTCTCAGATGCATAAACTCTGCTACCTTTTCATCAGAATTACCCATGACCTGATTTATGTATTTTGTACTCACCAAAAGTAATTTTCAGTATTTAATGACTATTCTTAGTATTTTTAGTGTTTAATGATTATTCCTAAAAAACAGTAAAAAGAAGGCCTCAGTTCTTACCTGTTCTCTTTTGACATTATTTACATGATACGTGAGAGGAAGGCTCATGTATTAGAGTGTTAGTCACCTTTTGTTGTTGGCTTCATAGAATCATACAATGGTTTGGGTTGGAAGGGACATTAAAAATCATCTAGTTCAAATTTGCCCTTCATAGGGAACTTGGTGCTGGACAGTGTAGCAATGTCTATACTGGCATCAGTGCATTGATACTGGCTCCAAAACGAACTGCCTCTGCTGCTCAACAGATAGAAGACTCTCTGGCAGGCTTTTAGCCTGTGGCATGCAAACCCTGTATGTGTAAGATAGTTTTCATGTGGCCACCCTGATTTGGAGAGCTGTAGGGTTTAAGAGTGTGGATGCGGCCAGGCTGTGGCAGCTAAATCACGAAATGGCTTTGCATGCCTTCATTTGCTAGAAGAAATGGAGACTGTGGGTGAGCATCATCACTGTCACAGCTCACAGAATTGTTCATTGCAGAGCCTCCAAGTGTCTCCTGGCATGAGAAAAAAAAAACGTGATCCTTTCCTGCAAGGAGTAGCACTCACATGGGAAGGAGCTGGCCTTCTTACAGCCAGACTGACTCTCAGGAAGAGCATTTCAGAACTAGGACTACAGCTACGGTCTCCACCTGTGCAGCTTTTACCTGTATATTTCAATGCAAATATATAAAATCTAGAATATCATGACTGCTTGCTTCAGCAGGCGCCCTTGCCAGTGATCTCTGAGTGTTCCTTCAGTCACAACTCTTGAGGCATTTCCTTGAAACTCTTCAGGACTGGGATTTCTTCCCATATCTGTTGTCAGACCTCTGTGAATCATTTCACATTCACCTCTTTAACATGTATCAATAGGATACATGTGGTAGAAATCAAGTAGCAGATGATCAGATATGGTTGCTTCCTCAGGCAGTTAGCTGTTTTTCACTGTTAGAAAGCCAAGTTATATTAAAAATACCTGTTCCCAGTAAAAGGCACAAGCTCAGGAGAATGGTAAGCACATGCAGAACAAAAGGAAACTTACTGAGAAAGAGAGGAGAAGCAAACTGAATGCTGAACTCGTTTTGATTTATTTTTACTTTATTTGCATTCAGGAGAGGTAAACATTAATAAACGTGCTTTCTTTTTTGTCTCAGAGACTAAACCCTTTATTTAACAACAAAGAATGGACAAGCTAGTGTGAACAGCTCAAATTATTTTCATATGACTGTGCCGAAGAATCCTGAACTGTGTGGATTTATTTTAAAAAAAAGACAAGACCTCTTCTATACCCATGCCAGTACAAGTCTGGCCTTATATTTTGTGATAGGAAGCCTAAGATATTTTTCAGTGTTCTTCTCACATGTATGCAGTTTGAAGTCAATGGATCCTGCCATTTGTTTCAGGTAGACTCCTGTATAAATAAAACAACCATTTATTGTCTTTGTAGCTGGTCTTCACTGGCAAATAGTCCCAGAGCTAGAACATTGTTTTCTAGCAACTAATGAAGCATTCAGAGATTCCTGAATCAAAACTTTTTCACTTAGTAGAAGTCTGTGAAGAGAAATGAATGCGCTTATTTACTGACCTAAACTTGTAAAAAGAGAAGTCACTGAATTTTATATTAAGGGTAAGTCTGACTATAGGAAGATGGGATCTGAAACTTGAAAAAGTCATTTAATACTGTCCAGAAGAAGTGCACTTTTAGTGTAAAATTAATAAAATGACCATGAGTGCTGTTAATTGTTCCCCTTGCATGTCTATTACTTTCTCTTTATTGTTTTGACTTCTAGACCTTAGTGTCCTTCTGATTTGATCTGAGTCAAAGTCCTTTGGCTGCTTCCACTTTATTTGCATTTTCAGCTGTACAATTGAATGCGATATTGATCTTAGTGTGACTGCAAACACAGCAAAAACAATGAGAATTGCACAGTTATAATTTATCATGAAATATCTAATGAAGTGTATTTTAAGTGTTGTAACATGTCCCCTTACAGTCTAGTTAAACTCTACAGTTTTATGACAGATTTAGAGTAATTGCTGTTATTAATTAGGAGGGACACTGTTACATTATCAAGAAGAGAACCCTGACAGCTGTTGTAGATAATGTCAGACTGAACCAACAGATATTTTTCTCTTTGTTGGTTATAGCTAAGACTTTTACAAATACAAAAGCTTCTATAGGCCTTACTATAAGCAAAAGATGTGTTAGGTCATTATTATTCGTCCATTACTAGTTTAAAAATCATTATCTAGATAATTGCCTTTCTACTTCTCAGCAATCCAGTGCAAGTTGGTATTTATCTCTACCTGCCAAAGCGATGCTTTTTCCTGAAGAATTTACAGTTCTTAGAGAAAGGTGTTTGTGGTGTTAGCTTCTTATGCTATACTGCTGCTTAGATTTCAGCTTGTTCCAGGAGTTTAAGAAAGTTCTTATATCAGCAGCTGAAGTATTTTTTTGCTTCTTGCAAGAAGTTCTCTGTTGCTAAACAGCAACTTGACTGTGGGCAGTCGAAGTAGTTCGCATGATGTGGTCCTCTATGGTGCTCCACAGATGCTGGAGGTTCTCAGCACTTGGGACTGTGACATGTCACCAGTTTGTAACTACAGTAAATTATTCTTCAGTACGAGAGTGACAAGATTTTGGAATAAATTGTCCAGGGAAGTTGTGGAAGTTGTTGAACACCCTGGAGGTGTTCAAGGCCAGGTTGGACAGAGCCTTGAAAGCCTTGAGTGACCTGATCTAACCCTGCCCATCATGGGGAGGTTGGATTAGATGATTCCTAAGGTCCCTTCCAACTTAGGCCATTCTGTGATTCTATGTTTATACTCTAATATCTTCATAATTGTTTCCAGCCAATCTGTAGCAGCTGTCACCTTTATATTCTACAGATCTTTTCTTCTGGATTCTGATGTGTACTATGTCATGCTCTAGAACCCTTTTGCAAGGACCAACCACTGCAGCAATTGTTAGTTCTTGAAATATTAGGAAAGATCAGAAAATCAAAAAACAGACACAGAATGGAGTTAAACTAACAGGCAATAAAATGTGTAACAATAAATCATTTCATAAGCACCTCAACAGCAAGTTGAAATTGAAGTAAACAATGGTTCCACTATTCAAGGGAACAAGAATGACAATTGCAAAAAGGCAAAAATATTTAATGCTGTTTTGCCTCAGCTGGATAACATGATCCTCATTTGCACTCAGAGGGTAAGAATTCAAGCCAGAATAAAGAAAAACAAGTGAAAGAGTACCTAGATAAGTTGGTTGCTTTGGGCCTGATGAAATCACAGGCGTCTGCCTGAGACCATTTTATACAACACAGATAAGGTTACAGAAAACTGAAAAGGAGCAAACTGCTGAAGTTAAGTTCGCCTTATCTAGTTTGAGACATCTACAGAGTGGATATCTATATTAGAATAGTCAGTGGAAAGAAATTGTCGCCTTGATGGTCAGATTCATTTGGCCTATTTTAGACATGACTTAAGGATGCTACAAATTGTCCATCAGATCCCACCAACTCTTGACTTAAACTACGCTGAAGTGGCTACATGATTGTTTGAAAAGCTATTCTTTAATAGCAGTTATCAACTGCTTGTTTTTAAACTGAAAGGATGTTTCATGATGACGCCAGTAAAGATGTTTAAGAACTTTATAGTTGTAAATTTTCACCTTACCCAGCACAGATAAACAGGACATTTCCTCTGTTACTTTGTAACTCTTGCTCTGAGTAGGACTCTCTAAATGAGAATCTCAAAGGCTATTGGCGATTGAAATTCTTTTACACAATGGCCTGTTTGGTGTGTCACATGCTTTCTAGAGCATATATAGTCCCTAAAACGTACTTTTTGATTGCTTTATACAGTTAAATACCTTAGTTTACCCCGGGTGAACATTTGGCCTCTTCAAATTTTGGTTTTGTTGGCATTGTTCAAATCTGTTTGAAAACATCTGTAATCACTTTACTACTTTTAGAATATTTTTAGCATTGTCTGTATTAAGTTTTCTTGAGGAATGAAGGTTGACGTGAATGAAGCAGCCATGTGATAGGCAAGATCTTCTTATCTAGGCTGAGGATTCCACCAATGTGTATTTTAATATCATTATTCATAACTTACCAGGAGTGAAAATTCTCCTGTGGTAAAGATAAAATCTTTCAGCTGCTTAAAAAATGTGACTCAGACTGCAACTCTTTTATGTGATTTAGCCAAACATGCTTGTTCCTAGCTTGGAATCCAATGTGTATGAGGAACATCTTTTGCCATGGACATTGCTGATCCCACAGTCGACAGCTGGAACATGCATAACATGTTAGCTAATAAAATAGCAGCAGACCAGTTAGTGATATAGTCTCATTTATATATCCCTAAAGGAATACCTAAATAAGCACAAAAGGCTTTTAATTAAACATAAAAGACTTTGTTAAGCAATAGCTGGCACCTTAGCTTAGCCAACAGAATCTGTCCCCCTGGGCAGTGCAAACCTGCCCTGGCTACATTGTTTTGAGATTTGCTGCAAGATTTTTACCCGTGTAAGAAGTGTGAAGAGTCCTGTGGGAAAGGAGATGCTCTGTTCATGTATTTCAGAAACCATAGCTCCACACGAAGCTGGATGCAATAAATACATTTACTGAGTGATGCACCAAAATGGGAAAGTCCCCCACATCAACCTTGTTGGGGAGGGAGCTGCCACAAACGGGGACATCTTAGGGAAGATCTGTGGAGGAGCTGATAAATCCCAGCACAGAGAGGAGATATAAATGAGCAGTGGAGTGTGGGAGTTCAGGGAATCAGCACAGCACCCACGCAGTGAGCATTTCAAGGCATTTTGCCATGCAACACAGCTCAGTGTTTTGGGTGCAGGTTGTGAGCGGTCCAGGAAGCCTGAAGACAGGGGCTCAGCTCAACAAGGCATCATGCCCATAAGTAGGACATGGATGATTTCTCTGATAAAATTTGTTTTTGCTGGCCCATAGTTCAGTTTAAAAATAAGGCCCATGTCAAGAACATAAGACATTTTAAGAAACAAGAAAAACCCATCTGGCCTAACATACTTGCATTTTTTTTAGTATATCTTAAGCCTACTTCTCTGCTTTTTTCACTATGCTTCTTTCCTTTCCTTCTCCATGAATATAAAAGAGAGAAAGGAGAAAAGAGAGGGAAAAAATCTGCAGAGGTGTCTTTTCAACTCATTTCTATGCTTTGCTGCAGTCACCTCTCCTCATAACTTAATCCATATATTTGTTATCTTTTACATAAAATAGTTATGCCTGACTTCTTAGTTTCCTTTATATTTGAAATAATTTAGCATTGTTTTTTGATGCTTAATCAGTTTTGAGACCATACATCAATTTTGCCCATACTTATAAGAGTTATATATATAAAATATGTACATAGACTTACACATATATAAACATGCTGATATTTCCCAGTGGCCAGGCTTTTGTTGTGAAAGGGACAATAAATTTAACATTTTTAACTTTTCATCATCAGCTAGGTTAGTGAAACCGACTACTGCTTTCTTCATTTTGGGAGTTATGTGGAAAAGTCATTACCATTATTAATAGAATACAGAGTATTAATATTTGATGCAAGTATGATGTGCAGATAATATGTAGATGTTGATTCAAGAAAGAGAAAAACAGAAGTAAATCTGAGAAATTCATACAGAAAAGCTAGATTTTGAAATAGCAACTGTCAGGTTTAAATGTAAGATTTTGATTCTGAAATTGCAAGAACAAAAATAATGAATGAAACTGATTTTAGTACATTACTCAGAAAATGCCTGAACTAGTACTATGTAGAAAGTGATACAATTTGGGTAAGAAAGAAAAGAATGAAAGCAGCATATATATATTCTTTTTTTTTTTCTCAGAGATTTTTTTTTAGATTTTGTTCCCTGCTTGTTACTTCTTCTCCTGGAAGAAAAATCTTCCTTCTGAAGATGGAAGTTAAATTTTTCCGAACATTTAAGACATAATTTCTGTTATGAAATAAGTTACTGTATCATTGTTGGCCAAAGCAATTTCCCTTCTAGAGTATTTCTTGTTATGCTGAACCTAGCGGAATACCAACTCAGAGGTTTCTGGTGAGAGCACTTCCCTGCAGCCCTGCCAGCAGGCATGTGGTAGGGTTCTCTCTCTGTAAATCACTCCAGTTTGACAGTAGTTACGGGTTTGTGAAACCAAAGTCAGTCATTGGCAAACCAGGAACAGACACAAATGGCTCTAAGAGAGACTTTCTGGACATTAGCCATTTTGCTGATGGACAAGAATCGTTTTCAGTGCTTATAAGTTCCCCCCAGCCAACTCATATGCGTATCTAGGAGGAGTTTGCCAATGACCTGCACCAAAGTTCTTTGGACAGCTTTATATTCAGCTTGTACCAGCTGGTGAGGTGAATGCATTGGAATGTTATACCTAGTGATTTACGAAGAAAACAAGTCTGTAATCTCTCCTCTAGGTTAGAGCCACCTGGCAACTGTGATGTGATGATCTGCCCAGAACGGAGTCAGAAATGCTTACGCATTGAAGCCATTTCAGCACCACAAAAAACAAGTGGATCATGAGTATCCTTCATCTTCTTGAAGCAGTAATGCTGTATTTGTGTGGTAGATTCTTCATACGTCTTAATAATTTTATTGCCCCTTCCCATCATTACATCACAGATTTTTTGATTAGCTGGGTTTCTTTGCTTGTTTATCTTGGTGTGTATGAGTGGGTGTGTTGTACATATCAGGACATCTAAATTCTCCTCTGGAAATCATAGAATCATAGAATCATAGAATTGTCTGGGTTGGAAGGGACCTGAAAGATCATCTAGTTCCAACCCCTCTGCCATGGGCAGCGACATCCCCCACTAGATCAGGCTGCCCAGAGCCCCATCCAGCCTGGCCTTAAAAACTTCCAGGGATGGGCTTCCACCACCTCTCTGGGCAACCTGTTCCAGTGTCTCACCACCCTCATGGTGAAGAACTTCTTCCTAATGACTAATCAGAATCTACCTGTTTCTAGCTTTGCTCCATTCCCTCTAGTCCTATCACTACCTGACAGCCTAGAAAGTCCCTCACCAGATTTCCTGTAGGCCCCCTTAAGAAGACCACAGTAAGGTCTCTTCAGAGCCTTCTCTTCTCCAGACTGAACAGCCCAACTCTCTCAGTCTGTCTTCATAGGGGAGTTTTCCAGCCCTCTGATCATCCTCGTGGCCCTTTTTTGGACACATTCCAGCACATCTAGATCTTTCTTGTAATGGGGGCTCCAGAACTGGACACAGTACTCCAGGTGGGGCCTCACGAGAGCTGCATAGGGAGCCTATCATATTTATACTTTTGACTTAAGAGAGCCTAAAGTCAGGGAAGCTGAGTCTAACATACCCAGTCTGTTTGTGAAGGCTAAATCCATAAAGACTATGCCTACATTAATCAACTAAAATGAACCACCATTATGGGTCCATGCCCTGGCACCTAGTCATCCATAGAGTTTGCCTTTTAGCATCATCCCTGATGTAGTTTTGGCCATGGCCAGCTGGAAGTCCCAAACAGTGCCTGGGCACAGTTCAGGGGTTACTACAAGCCAGAGTCTGCCTTCAGTGGGCAATCTGACCACAGTTCTTTCCAGTTTGGATGAAGGTGATGAAGGAGAATTGACAAGATATTTTACCTGTATGGATGTGAGCGGTGACATGACAGCTGTCCTTGGGGCTGGAGAACAGTCACTGGCCCATTGTATTTGCTAAAGTAAATGTAGCCAAAAAGGACTTCAGTGCTGCAACCCCTAATTATATATGTTCTATCACAAAGTGGAAAACAGGAAGGCCCTCTCTTCAAAACAAAAGGAGTGCTAGCAAAGAGAATGCTCAAAGAACTCCTAGAGCTATACAGCAGGACATGCTAAGGAGCAGATTAAGACTTGGGCCAGATCTCGAAAAGTAATTAGACACATGTTTTCACTGGGGATTTTCAGCTATGATCCCTCTTGCTGAGATAGGCCCCTTAGGATAGATCTTTTCCTACAAAGGGTCATGCTGAATACTTTCAAGTAACAATTTAACTCAAAATAGCAGATGAACCAGGAAGAAGACTGAAAATTCAGATTAGTATCTCAGTCCCTAATTAATAGTCATGTACACAGAATGCAGGAGTTTTGACTGAACTAGAGTTAGAACAAGTTTGACACTGTAACCTAGCAACTAGAAAAATCACTAGGTACAAAGGAAAGTCAGATTTAAGTCTCTCCTTAAAAGCAAAAGGTCAAGAGAACTGTCTCTCTGAAAAAAAATCTTGATTTTTCTCAAGCTTTATCTTTTCTGAGAAAATAATCTATCCTACCTAAGTCTTTGCCTAAATATAAGTTGACCAGTGCAGTGGAGTGTATTAAGATCCTGCTCTGCAGGATCCAGACTGAAGATGTGGTAGAAGGGCAGCAGGACTCCTTCACCTGCTTCATCCCATGATGAGTTTTCCTCCGTGAATAATGAGGAAAGGAATAGATAACTTAAGTGCTTGCCTGGGGTTTTGCCCAGCACAGAATTAGAAATCACCTCAGACATATTTGGAGTTGAAGAACTGGAGTGTATTACACTAAGAGACAGCCTTTTGTGTTGGACTTAAGTCTTGTTTCATAAGCCATAGTATTGCATTTCTGTGCTTGACTTTTGAGGTGGATGCCTTTCAAAGCAGAAAACATTTTTAGGTCTATTATTTTGCCAATACAAGAGGTCTGTAAGATGACAGCATTTATTTATAACATTAGTGCTTTATCCAGCACAGAGCTAGCTCATGCTGGTACCTTTCTCTTTAGCACTCTGAGTATTTCCAGCTGGTGACACCAAATAGCCTCCATTTCCTCATGTGGAAAACTCACCAGTTGTTCTACCCCCTCCTCCTTTCCTTTTTATTTTTGCTGCTGGAAGGATGTGGGTGATGATTTATAGAGCATGTCCAATTGGCTCTGTTTGTCTGTGCTGGCCTGCTTCATGCACACTGAGGTCAGTGCTGTATTTGTAGGTAACCATCCAAGGAAAACACCTCACAGCAGGCAAAAATGCTAACTAAGTAAAACAAACTCAGGAATGCGATCATCTGTTTAGCAAAGTTTTCAGCAGTCTTTTCCATTACACTAAGTTTTCAGTCTGGTTCTACAAACTCTGAAGTGAACATGGCACTGAAATATCTCAGACATCTTCCAGTGTGTATGAGACTTGATTTGTTGGAAAGTGTTTGGCTGGGGAAACAAGAAAGGTTCCATTTAAAAGATGGAATTAGAAATATGCTCATTTTAGTCCAAAATGTGCAAATAAGGAAAAATGGAAATTGTTCATTAAAACCTCTGAGATTTATTCAAGTTTTAAAAAGAAAAAGTATAATCACAAAACAAAATAATCTTCTGTTGCCCCATTGTCAACTGCATAGTGGGCCCTATTACCTATTTCTGGTGTGACCTCCAAGGAAAAATTCTGCTTATATCAAGGGGAATTCTGATCTCCAAGGAAAAATTCTGCTGATATCAAGAGGAATTTTGATCTCATCCACAGAGCCATAAGCTGACCCATCTCATGTTTTCTGCAGTTGTAAGGTCAAAAGTATTTTTCATCACAACTGAGTGCATAGAGAGTGCAAGAATCTCCCCTTCTGCATGAGAATAAAACATATTCTCAACCCCTCCACTGATGAGTGTGCAGAGCATGCAAAGATGAGTGTGCAGAGATGAGCATGCAGCGTTTTTTAAAATGAAGGTGGTGAGACATGGGAACGGGTCTCACAGAGATGTTGTGGAAGCCCCCTCACTGGCAGTGTTCAAGACCAGGTTGGATGAGGCTTTGAGCAACCTGCTCTTGTGGGAGGTGTCCCTGCCCAAGGCAGGGGGTTGGAACTAGATGGACTTTAAGGTCCCTTCCAACTCAAGACATTCTCTGATTCTATGATTCTTCGATTCCATGTAGAGACAAGTGTGCAGACATTGCAGCTTGGCGGAGCACCGTGTTGTGTCACAACTTTCTTGGTGAAGTGGGCTGGCCACAGGCAGAGGAGTGAGCTGTGTTTTTCTAATGAGTGGTTTCCTTGAATGGATATGAAAAAGAGCACATGGGAAGATAATTATGTGTAAGCATGTGATGCACAAGACTTTCATGGCAGTCGATCCACCGCCAAATCCCCACAGCATGGAGTTACTGGGCCACGTGATAGAAACACTGACAAAAATGACAGGTAAACTGCAACAGATACATACCCCTCTGAATATCAGGTGGCATATGCTGTGCTCTTTACAAATTGCCTCCCTCAGCCCGGCCAGGCTCCCAGCCTCTCTTTGAGGACTGAAGTCACACTGTGCCCATCTGGCAAAGCCTGAGGCTGTGCCTGGCAGCTTGCTGCTGCGACGGCTGTGCTCATGTTTGCCTTTGCGGTAATTGGTTTGTATCTGATTTCAGCTCATATGGAAGGGTAGAGGGATAGCAAATTACTTGCAAGTGGTTTGTAGACTCTGTGAATGCTTTTTTTTTTTCTTTTTTGTCCAACTCTCCTACACAGCTGAAGATTTATCCCTCTGAAAGCAGAAAGCTTGCTGCTTTTTTTTTTTTTTTTTGTGGTAGAAATCTACAGCTGCGTATATTCCTCACTGTCATCTCCACCCCAAACTCTGATTTTGTACTTGCTTCCAACCCTCGCTTTACCCAGGACACTTGCTTGTAAGACAGGAAAAGCAAACACATATTCCCAGTTTTATAAAAGCTCCACTGTTTATTGTGCAATGAAAAAGCTTTGACAGATGAATCCGTACTGGACAGACCACATACTATCACCTCTAATTCAGCAGCCCTCAGTTGCAATAGCCTGATTCTTAAAATCCTTATGCAAGGCAAACTCTCACCTAATTTGGAAAGAAACCCACTTCAGATACCCACTTGATTTTATTTGTTAATACTGTGCCTGTTTTTATGGACATTCAGGGAAAACGAATATACGAGGTCCAGCTCTGTGACCATGTCAATATTATTTAGGTCTCAACTTTTATAGAGGTGAACTAACCTGGCACAAGCCAAAGCAGTGAGCTTTGCTTTAAAAGAGACTGTGGACCTACATGATAATAGGAGAAGCAGAAAATTGTAGCTACTGTCAAAGTCGCCACATTTTCCTGCATTAGCTTGCAGTGACACAACAAGGAGTCTTATTGCCCCTAAACGTGTCTGTGTCCCAGAATCATCCTGTTTTTGGGCTTCTCATGTCATCGGTTCCTAGGTAGGTGCTAGGTATCTGCTAATGAACACATGGCTTTATAGAAGCATTTCCATAATCCAATCAGTTCTTTTTAAACTTCATTATTTTTGGCTGTAGAACTGTAGGTGTTATTGTGCTTCATGAGCCAAGTCTGTTACCACTAGATAAGAAAGACATGGATCAAGTTTGCATTTTTACATGTGCAAATGAGATATCCTCAGCTTCCCTTCCCCCTCTCTTTATAATGCTTGTTCTTGCTTTTGCAAATCTTTTTTCATTTCTCTTTTTTTTTTTTCTCAAATACTTGCCAGGTGGTTAAAAAGCTTGTTTTTCTCTGTAAACACCATGAAATATAACACAATGCACTGCTTTATTTCCAGTGATATATTGGTTTGTATGTGTTTATAAAAATAGTTACGAGGCCAGAGAAAACATCTACATGCTGGTGATTTTCTCCAGATTTATTACATTTATTATACTTTTTCTACTTCAGTGGGCTTCTATCTCTGCTGAGCAGTGCGATTGCCTATATGACAAAAGCCCTCCTTTTTTTTGCACACATGCACGTACATATGAAACCGAAAACCTGCTTTTCATTAGCGTAGCCAGCACAATGGAGGCATGAGTGGAAGCAAGGAGAGAATTTGAGATTTATGGCGTCAGACATCTCATGTGAATGAATGTTCATGCCTTAATGTAACTAGTCGCAGATAGAAGATAAGCCTAGCACTGAAAAGAAAAGCTGCCGTCCCCTATTGTGAATATACACACTTACATTGAATTCCTTTCTGAATTCTTACTTCAATCTAATATACTGCTTATGACATGAATCCCAAAGCCCCTTGAATCATTCACACTGGATGCAGATGCACACACACTAAGCACATATGTGGAAAGGTAAAACTTCTGTTATAGATGAGGGGAGCTTTGTCAGCATAATGGCTACAGGGTAAAGGGCTCCAGGCTAATGCATAACACATACAGAAAGCCCTGCACACATCTTACTCTGCTTACAAAAACTATGTATGATAATTTGTCTTCACACCAAGAAAATACTTTTTTAATCATATTTTTTTTCTCTATTTCATTTTAACTTTAGGTAGCAACTAATAACAGCATGATATATTTAGCAGAAAGATTTTTAGTATTAAAAAAAAAGAATATAATTAACAATTTTTTTTTTTCACATTCAGCTACAGAGTAATTATGAAAATCAAAAAAAAAAATTGAACCAAGACATGGTTCAGTTATCTGAGTGCAGCATCAGGAGTCACTAATTCTTGAAGGCTTTTTTTCCTTTTGCTGACTTTCCCTGGAACTGTGACCAGGTTATTTCTCCTCTTTGTTCATAAATGTTTTTTATAATACAGTGGATTGCATCCACATGTTCTGAACATCCATGCATTATAGGTATTAAGGAATTAGACCCAGGCTGCATGCAAATAGATGCAAGCTGATGAAATTCAATGCAATTCATTCAGGGTTCAGTGGCATATCCATCATATTTAAGTTTTTCTCAGTATTGGCAAAGCAGATTTGAAGATATGCATTGTTAAATGTGATTCTTAGATGAAACTCATAGGTCAGCCAATGTCCATTCTTAGTGAGCCAAATTAATCACTTGAGTAAATACTATGTTTTTATTAGAGTTATAGTAGCAGTTGATTTAGTTTAATCATTTTCAGTGAATCAAAGTTACTATTTGCCTGCCCAAAACAGGGAGGTTGGACAAGATG
>NW_009701820.1:0-23572 GCF_000703405.1 Apaloderma vittatum
AATAAATAATAAAAAATAAATAAATGGGAAATTTGCAAAGGAAAATATTTGAAACTTGGCAACAACAAAACATAAGTTATCCTGCAGAAATTTGACTGTTCCCACTTCTGTGTAGGTAATGATGTTCCTCATTACAGAAAGTAAGATATATTTCTTTTGTAAGGCCTTTTCAGTAATTCACTTCCTAGGATTTATTTTGAAGGCAATTATAGAGCCCCATGCAGGCATCAGCTGTGCATGTCTTACCAAGTTCATGCCTTACAGAACTTTGAAAAACACATTATGAATAATTATTATTCTCGACCCTTCTTATACTTAGGACCTAAGGCTTCCCAGAGGGTAGTTAGTTCACAGGTAGAGGAGTGAAAGTGGTTTCAGTACTCACTTGAGAATGAGTGCCATTGTCTCCTTTCTGTCTTTTCCCTGGAAGGGTAACGAACCCGTCAACATCTCAAACTGTGGAGTAACAATTAAATAGTAAACCAAATGAGCACTGAGATGGTTTGCACAGCTGATAGACACCACACCCACCTTCTATTTCCAACACAACTGAAAACTTGAGGAAAATAAATTATCTAACAAACTGTACTTCAGGAAAAAAAATGACACAGCAAGTCTAGATTATGCAGAACATGAAGAACTAACATGACTGTTCCATTCAAGAGTCTTGTTACAAACTGTTTATACTGATACTTGGGGGCAAGTTTTGGTATTTTGGGAAGAAGTACCATATATGCTTTTTCCTCCAGCAACTGTTTTATGGCCAGTGCTGGAGATGAGATATTTGTCTTGCAGTATCCTTACTCATTCAGATGAGTATGGCTGTTCCTAGATGTTTAGCATGGACTGTGGTGTGTGGAAAATGAGTTCAACATGCCACACCCTCTTCTTTTAGCTTGAGTGGAACCACCTTTTTGATTGCATATTTACACCACTTAAGAGACACCACTGTGAGGCTTTATAGGAGAAACATGCACAAACCCCACATTCTCAAGGCATTTGAGTGTGCTTTTTTATCTCCTGGCTGTACTCAGTGATGAATTTTCCAAGTGTCGCATTTAACTGAACCCAAATCTCAAAGCAAAACTCAGCAATCATCATCAATTATTTGCATAATTCACGAATGGGAGCATCAATCAGTTATAGGCCCTTTGAAACAGGAAGGTAGTAAATTTGACATGAATTTCACATTTGTAACAAAACCAAACCAGAACAACAACAGCCAAAAAAATTTGCCTAATATGGATTCAACACCACGTCTTTCATGCAGCTCTTGCCCCAGGTTTCATGAGTGTAGGAGTGGCAGCTGGTTCCTCTGACTAAAGGGTGATGAAGGTCATGCATCTCCAAACATAAAGACACCAAGTATAAAGGAGGACAATGTCCACTGAGGGTAAGGAGAACTACTACTTGCTTAAGTCTGTGACTCAAGTTTCAGATGTCTTCCACTGTAGTAAGTATCTACCAATATTCATTGGTATAATTAAATACCTGTTAAGATAGCACGTAATCTGCAATCCTTATGTAGTTTCTGTACCTTATCACACAAGTAGCTTCACTGCTCTCAGGAAGCACATTTGTGCAGAAAAAAGGATCTTTTCATTAGCAAAACCTGTGTCAGACTGCCCCACAGCCTGACTCTTCCCTCTTCCCAGATTAAATAAGCATACTATAAGAAAAATGAAACAATCCATAAGAAAACTATAACTGTGAAACTGTTGGGCAAATTTTGGGAGGAGGGTGGAGAAAAGGTTTAGAAGTCCAATAACTAAACAACTCTCAATTAATTAATTGAAGGCTTAATCTGCATTAGTGGCAAGTTGCCTCAAGGCATGAAACACAGAGTAGAAACAAGGAAAAAAACACTTTTAAAAAGTGTGTACGGCTGACATATAAATGAGATTCGGAAAACACAAAGGTGTTAACTCCTGTTTGGTCTAGGAGAGTCAAGAGAAGGGCTGCCTTGTAGAGCTGAAGGAAAGCAACTCGTCTTCTAGAGAGAAACGTGATGGGAGAGAATTTATGAAACTGCTTAAATGACATTGGAGCTCAAGCACCATTTTCTAAGTAATTCTGGCCTATTAGAGCCAGTGTTCAGATACACTGGGGATGAGGTGCAGACAGCATTGCTTCCCCAGGGCAGCAGCAGAAATGGTACGTATTGTACCAAAACCTCCTCATGTTTTCTAAAGAGTTTATGTTCAGGCTAAGTACCTGATGTTCACTTACACTTGCTCGTGTTACTTTGTTGTTATAATAAATCTAATTTAACAGCACTAACAATGACTGCTATATCTCATTTATTTTGGCAGAAATGGGCTTGATGCTGCTGATGCAGGTGAGACAGATAGAAGAAACTACTCGGTCAGTGACTGCGAGAGGACGACTCCCATCCCCCACAGTATCACAGAAAGATCTGCAAACACATCATGGGTGCAAGGGGCCAAGCAACCTCAAGTCAAGAAATTCAGAGTCAGTGTCCAAGCAAGAAGAAAAAAGGATATTTAAGCTGCAGGAAGAAGGAGGGGAAATGACCAACCTGGAGGCTGCACGGAATATTTACTGCACTGCTCTAATGGCTAGCACTCCATTACCACATGTTTCTAATTACATGCGTCTAATGTCGATTAATTCAGATTCAGAAGAAATGCTCTTAACCATCAATATTTAAAGTGAAAGGCAGATACATGAATTAAATGTACCAGAGCTTTTTACTTCAATGAACTCAGCTAAGCAGCAGCTGGAAGAAAACACTGGCTTCTCAACTGCAGTCCTGATTAAATTTGTTGAAGGTTAAAAAATAAATCACAAGACCAAAACAAAAATTTAAATAGTCCACCTTATCAGTTAAAGGTACCGCTTTACTGCATAACAACCTGATTTCCTGCTTATTTGCTCAAAAAATCAAAAATCTTGCTAAACCTAAACATGCAAACAGAAGTGAGCACTTGCTGCTAACAACCTTGCACAGAAATACAGAGTTGTACGGGTCCCATCAGGCTGACATGGAGTGAAGCACAGGTGTGAAAAAGCTCTGTAGTATTTTTGGCTATTAAAGCAGACCCTATAGTTTTGCTGGGAGGCTCACTTTTCACTTTCTGCACTTCCCCATCTGTATAAACCACGTGTTCACTCCTTGCCTCTCAATGATTTTCTTCCTCAGCATTCTAGAGGGCCAGCTTCTGTCAGCCAGTATTTCAGAACGCTGTGTCTCCCTCCAGCCTTGACTTCCTTTCTGCACCAATATTCAGCAAGAAAGGCAAATATTTCTTGATTCAGCTCAGCTGCATTTTAAGAGAACCACAAAATTGAAGCTCGATAGGAAGAGGCCTCTGGAGACGAGCTCCTGCTTAGGTCTCTACATACTCTGCAGTGTTTCCTTTCTCTTCTTTTCAGGTCAGTCTCAATTTCAGTGAGCAAAACGCCAAACATCAGCACTGGAGACCCCAGAAGGTATACATGTGGGAAGACCTTGGGAAAGAGGGCCACATTTCCTGAGGGAATGGATTCAAAAAGCAACCCTGGTAGGTCAGAGAGGAAGGTAATCAATGAGGAAAAAGTCCACAGCCTGTGGTAGTTGCCAGATGAAACTTCCTAACAGATAGAGGGAAGCAGACTGTGCAAATTACTTCAGCCCAAGTCTGCTCAAGTATTGCAAGCCTAGGATAAAATTCAGGGTTACAAAGAAAGTTGATACCACTCAGTTTTTGAGAGCAGAGAGAGACACTCTTGTCAGAATGGCTGGGTTCCCCCACAATGCGTCCAGTCATTTTCCAGGTAGCTGGGAGCTGGTCAGCAGCTCAGTTTCATCATTTGTAAAATGCGTTAAGTATTTAATCATTAGTCAGGTATATATATACATAGTCAGGTTTATATACATATATGTAGTCAGGTGTGTATATATATATTTATACTTATATATATAAAGCGTCCATCAGCATATTGACAAACATTCTTTGGAACCACGCCGATGGCAGAGGTAAGAATAGGAGTCAGCCTGTCAGTACCTCTGGTTTGCAAAGGTTTGAATATCTTCACGTAGCAGCTAGCACAAACATTCAAAATACTGTTCATGAAGACCATCTCTTACACTGGGTATAAAATAGGTGTGACAGGATTTTGTAAAAGAAGACTGTATTGCTTTGATGTCTTTTATGGATTTTTCCAATGCCACTGTGTGGTTACTACACAATTACTATAGAGCTGACTACTTTGGATACCAAAAGGATATTTTCTTTTCTTGTGAAGACTTTACTACTTACACATTCACTACATTGCTGACAAATATAAACACAGTTCTTTTTATTTGGAACTGCCTACTGAGTCATCACACCCCTTCTTTCTCTAATTACATTCCCATCTCTGCTCACATGAATCTCAAAGGTGTACAGCATTCTTCTGAACTGAAACAGAAACTTGCATGAGGTCTGTGGCTTTGTAAATGAGCTGGTATGATGAACTAAAACATCATTGTTCTGAGAGGCCTTCCAAGGCACTTGTGCACTTTGTATCATGCAGACGTGTTTATGTGAGCTTCAGAGGCAGCAGCGTGAGCATTAAGAATCTGTAGCCCAGCAGAAAAGGTAGCAATCACATACACAGCTTTTTAATAACTTCAGTCAATTGCTTGTTCATATGGCTATTTTGGTGCAAAGCTTTCTCAGAGTATGACCTATGCAAAATTTCCAATGCAATGAGTAAGATGCAGGAAGGCAGGAAATAAAATCTGTCTGGTCATGATGAACCACATAAATTTATCAGCATAAAATGTTAATTGGGTCCCAGCAGTTGTCATTGCATACTAAATGAGAGGCAGGTATTCTCCTCTGGAATGCTTAGAAAATGTTAAATTAAAGATGTGTATTTCTATAGGAGCTGACACATACGAAGCTACCATAAAACAGAATTTAATCTTTTTCAGATAAGTTTGTTTTGATATCAGCAATTACAACATGCCACATTTAATGCTGCCTTCAAGAATCATTCAGTTTGATTCTGGCCTGTACCCTGGTCAGTACAAGTTGGCAAGAGGCTGCTAATACACCCTGACTGTTAGCATTAATCTCTTTTTACAAAATAAAACAAACAAGTCTTTGGCTGCTCTTCTGATGGCTATGTTACAGGTAATTTTACCATTGTCTGCCTAATACGTTCCCTCTATAGATCAAAATTCTAGGTATGAAAATTATACTATCACATTCACTTCCTTTCAATTTATGCATATGCCATCAACTTGTATATTATGCATTATATGGAAAATTACTTGGGGAGAAATGCTAATAAAACTCTTAGATAAATTTAATTATTTTCAGTTTTAAAGGCTGGTGGAAAAAAGGTGTCCCTAAAAGAACATGCAAGTGGCAGATCAAGGTAAAAAAGAAGAAATAAGAAGAGCAAAAGACAGCATCAGAAAATCCTCCTGCATTTTTAGTGTATGGAAATAGCTTTTTTTCTGCCTCAACCATTAAAATGAAAAATAGATCAGGCTTGATTAGAGCTATTTTTCTCTAAGATGTCTGGTAGCACTCAAAGACTTAAAGCATTAGCTTACAGTTAAAAAGTTTTGCTCTTTGTAATTAATCTCCTTTTATATGGATTCTTGTCTCTTCTAATTCTAATAAATTGAATACCTGGAGGAGGAGATGAATGGTGAGATGGAGGGGAAAAAAGAAACAAAGCCTAGCAAAAAACAGGGGGCAAGGAGCCAAATTCATTAGCAAAAGCAATCTATACACCAAATAAACCATCATTCAACAGAAGAGAGTGAGAAGGCATAGCGATCCTCTAGAACTAAATATATAATAAATAAAATTAAAGGGTTGGGATATATAAGACATAACCTATTGATTTTTCTGAATAAACCTATGTGGTTCAGAAGTGCTGATTTGTGGCCACAGGATTTGTGGATTTGTGTTCCAGTCCTTTTAAATTCAGGCAATAAGTTACTATATTTATTTAGATTAACTGATTAAATAATTAAAATTTAAACTAAATGCATGGTGTCTGGGCTCAAGGGACAGCACCATGCTCAATAAAACAACACCGGAAATAACTGTGTGAAAACCCTATGCCATTTATACAGCTTTTAAAAAAATCACAGCGTCACAAACCAACTTCCTGATCTTCTCTTTGTCCTCTTCAGCAGCAATGGCACCACAGACTAAAAAGGCTGGATGGGTGCAGGAGGGAGCAGGTTAGCACCTAAACACCTCGTTTCTAATGGCTGGCTTGGAAAAGGTTCAACACCTCTCTGGACAACTTTACTAATACTTCATCCCAGTGTCAAATACTGCAGCATTCAGGAGGATGTTACTGGGTCCTTCTCGTAAGCCAAGCAGCTCCACTGAAGTCAGATATTTCTCACAGAGCTCTTCTTAGAAAGTTTTTTCAGGGCTTTTTTGAGCAGTCAAGAGCTTTCTTCTACTTTCCAGGCTAACTACATGTCATGATGAATTTATTCCTACCTGCTCTTGGGGCAACATTACTCTCTAGCTGAAATAGCTCCTTTCTGTAGTGTTTTTCCCCATGATGTATTCATAGATGGTATAGGCAGTAATCAATGCCTTCGATTAATGAATTTCCCTTGCAACACTGTATCAAATCCTTTATTATAATGGAGGCACATGAGATCCTCTTCATTTACTTTGTTTAAAAGAAGATGGCTATCTCATGAAGTAAAATATCAGATTAATCTAGCATGACTGATTTTTTATAAATTCATGTTGCATTTTAACTTACTTTTCATTGATTTCCATGTATAAAAAATGAATTATCACAGTTTCTCATATTGATTTAATTTAAACTACCTCCAGAATAGCCTGCAGGACTCTTAAATGTTAAGCAACAGTGGGGAAAAATTGCAACTTCTCTATAGTTAACCCAGTGCAAAGACATGTAAGAAAAAAAGATTAATTACTAACTATTCCTCTATGCCAACTGATACATTTGTGTTTGTTTCCAGTGATTTCCCCCCTCTGAAGAGCAGTCATTTTAAAATTGTTTCACATGCATCATTTTAAAACCAGCTTCAGCATGCACTCAGGACAAAAGTAAAAACACCCTAAACTAGTCATAATTGAGACGCAGCAAAATGGTACAAAAGAAGAAATGAGGATAACATGATGCATGTATGTATTTGCTTTCTTTTCCTACCAGAAGAAAAGTGAGGTTTTTGAGTGACAATCTCATACCAGCTAATAAGACTGCAGGAAACACACCGCCAGTCCAAAAACTACCTGTATCTCATTTAGCGGAACAAGAGTCAGCAATGCTGATGTGAAAAAGACAGATGAATGCCAAAAGAACCACAGAGGTCCAGTGAAACCTTCAGAGTGCCCTCTAAAATATGTCCTTTTAACTCATATTTTGCAGGGGGAAAAGAAAAAAAAAGTAAATTTCTGTGTTTCTTTAAGACAATATCCCTAACATCTAAAAATTGCTCCTTGGGGTATTGCTTCCGAACAGGAAGCATGTTAGTAACTAGGCAGATGTTTCTTCTGAAATGTTTTTTGCTCTACTGAGCTTGCCCTGCCCTGTTTCTGTGCAGTAGAAATATTCATGGCTTATGGTAACCAACTGACACACTAAAGGACTGTGAGAAGAGAGAGAGAATGTGGAGCCAAACGCTACCTCATATACTGCCAGGAACAGCTGGTTTGCTATCACCAGCGCAACAGAATCAAGCAATCACTACGATTCTACTTTTCTATCAACCTGTAATTGCTGAAAGCAGTACTTTTGATTTGAGGGATCGGATCACTTCTACAGTCACCCGTCTAACAAACAAACACAACTTTTCTGTTACCATAAGTACGCCGAAAGACCACCAGTCAGCACTCTGCGTGTGTCCTCGTCGGTTGACCACCTCTGGGGCCATATACTCAATTGTCCCACAGAACGAATATGCTCTCTTATCATGGTCGATGGCTTCTTTACTCAGACCAAAATCTAAACAAGTTGAAACAAGAAAGACTTGTCAGGCCTATAAAAACAATTATTCGCACTTTTGCAGGCTTAAAACCTTTCAGACAAAACCCACCAACCAGCCAATGAAGCACCCTTTTGTGTGTGTGCAGACAGGCCACTGGCACATGTGTGCTGAAGCCCTGCTTACATGGAATGCCTCTTTGGCATTTGCTAATACGTCCTGAAAGCAGGTGTGTCATTTCCCCTGTTCAGAATGAGGTGCTGGCCCAAAGCAGAAGAGAGAATTTAAATAAGCAGAAATACACAGTTCATCAAAGACAATGCTGGCTGGTAAGGATTCTTGCTCAGGTGACCAACGCATTAGGAATAATAAACCTAGATGGACACCAGTGAAAAGGATGGCCAGACAGCACCTCCAGAGTGGCAAAGTTTTAATTCAGAGAATTTAATCTGGAGTATGCAGTCATATTGGAAGCATTCATAGTGGTAGGCAGCCAAGCCTGCATGCTTCACATCAGTCAGGAGTATAATTTCACCAAGAAAATACTGTGTTCTCCATGTGCTGTGCAGCGCAGAGGCTTGATGAATTGCCAGAGAAGAGAAGCCCAACACTCAAGCACTTCTGGCTTCTGAGTTTTTGTAAGCAAACTCTTCCTAAGCAAAGCCCGAGATGCATGGAACATACTGAAGGAAAAAAAATCAGCTTGTAGATAAAAACTTTTCCATTCCTCACGTACCTGTTATCTTAATGTGGCCTTCTTCATCAAGAAGAATGCTGTAAAGCAAAAAAGCAAACATTCACTCATGAGGCAGGCACAAAAGGCAGTTAACAAACATGAATAAAACACTTTTAAGACAGGTAAGGACATATGCAAGACTCAAATACATGTGTAAACAAACTCTCGGTGGATGATACGCTTCTAGAAAGAAAAACGATTCTCAAAGTTCTGTCTAATCTTATGTCTGAAGCACACATGGTTTGTGGCAGCTGCACCAGGAGCCTCCTTCCTCCATGGGACGCGCAGGGAGGGCATGCAAACCCAGCTCAGAAAGAACAGGGTGTTCAAAGCCAACAACTGCAGAGTATTTGCTCCCAGCAAGAGGAGGAGCTACAGGTTTTCTGTTCTTCTCATAAGAATAAAGGCAAGAACACAAATAATCAGAGCTTGGATTCACTGGATCTAAAATTAATTCCAAAGGTAGATATGTTCATGCTGAAGTAATAGAAGTGATTGTAGAGCACAATGACTACTCGTAGTCTAACTCCATGGTTCTCAGCCCCTGCTAATTTATTCTGTCCAGAAGCATAAATGAAAATTCAGCCTGGAAGCCAAGTTCAAGTGTTCTCATGTTTGCCACCTGCCAACATATTTTGTTCTCACAAAGGCACTCCACTGTTTCTGCGAGAAAAATGACTGTGGTTCACAAAAAGCAGTGCTAGTTTTTATGGAAATAAGAAGGAACACTGAAACTGAAAGATAATGATTTTTGGTAACTTTTCTGTCTGTAAATATCGACACAGTAAAAAAGAGTGGTGTTTCTTCAGTTCTGGTCAGACAGTATAGTTCTCTTCTCAAAATGGTCTAGCAAGGTGTCAGCTACTTTTATATACACATTCTCTTAAAGAGTCACTCTAATCCAATTATTCCGGAAGAAAATAAGACAGAAACAAAACAAACACGTTGGGCTATACTGCCATGAAAGATTGGTTCTCTACTGAAACATAATTGAAAAGAGACGATCTTCTGTCATTTGTGTGTTTAGAACAGACTGTTATTGTGTAGGCCATCAAACAAAGGCCAGCAGCTGAGTCACTACTATGTGCTCAATAATTAAAGCTTTTTCTTCTCGATAAAAGCATCTTTACCTCTATTCTTTCTCCCCATATTTATGAGGGACGCATAAGTTTTAAGCACTAGCCAATAGCATATTTTTGCAATGGCAGTTGCTAAACAAGAGGCTTGTGCTTCAGAAGACAACAGAAGAAACCACCTGGCAGTGTGGAAGTGAGGTGAACATAAGAACTTCACTGACCTGGCACTGGAACAATGGCAGGGGGAATATAGAGCTCACAGAAACCACCTAAAATTTTGCCCCACATACAGGAAGCCCCTATGAATAACAATGCAATTCAGAGTGTGGGATTTTTCCCAGAAATACCAATTTTATATTTCATCCATTTCCTATTGAAAACCATTTTCTGTGTATACAACATATGTTTTTCATTCCTTTGTCCTCATCAGAGGGTTCAGACCTTATCTGCATTACCGGGGTAGAGGCTATACCAACACAGCTATCAGGCTGATACTAATGTTTTAAGTGAGCTTGGAGCATGCAATGAATCTTTTCACACCAATTGTTTATATGAGCAGAAAAATGAAACAGATTCTGGTTTCCTGCAGATGTGCATCCTGTATCCTCCAAAACTTGTTCTACAGTTCCCTCCTCTGTCACCTGTTCTCTAATCACCCTTATATGATGCCCTCAGCTGCCACAGCTTCCCTGTGGCCCCTGGCAGGACCCTCTGGGCATCCGGCTGTTTCCGCATTTTGCCATTTGGCAACACATACAATGTTACAGTTGTGAACTGAAAGTTGCATTCAATGTAAAAAGAAAATAGCATGCTAACAGTGAGAAAAAGATAATTGTAGCATTGAATTAGCTTTGAGTGACACTAAGAACCAAAGAACAATGCACCTGCTTCTAGGCATCCAGATTACAACAACAGATAAATGGTTTTCCTTTGACTGTTGAAGCCAACTCATTCTCTGATCATACTTTCTGTCTTCTCTTTTTATCTCTATCACTTTACAGTTCCTTTTTATTCCACACTGTCAGTAGTAGAAAATCTGTTGTGACCATCACAATGACTTTAGCTGTGTTTTGCAGGACCAGCTAACCTGAAATAAGCTAGTACTATTTTGCAGAAGGGAAAAAAGAACCAGAAGTTGTTAATGTGACTCAAGCTTGAGAAAAATCTTTCTTCTAAGTCAATATTTTGGAATTATATATATATGTATATATGTATAAAAGTAGTAGACTACTTTTAATTGTTAAACTAGGCTATAATCCCATGAGTGGCAACCTTTCACTACAAGATGTTTGCATTTTATTTGTTCAGTTGAAGGTTTGGCAATACTGTTGTCAACCTGCTCTTTATTTCCAAGTAATAACAACATCTTAGCCTCAAGATCATCCCACAAGCATTCAAGCTGCTTTCATTGACCTCGGTTTAAAAGTATGCCTTCAGAAAATCTCCACTTCAGAAGCTGGGAAACTAAGGTAGTAGGAGGGGAATGACATACGCTCAGTCACAGAAGAAGTTCATAGGAGAGCTAGGACTGTGACTTCCTTACTAACAAAGATGAAGATCTTTTGCAATTCCTTTTTGGTGTTATTTTATAATGACTCTTGAATCAAAGTCATAGCAACTCTCTCCCATTTCTCTCTTTATTTTTAGTTTTGAGTCATATCTTCTAGGCTTCACTTTGAACTCAAATATACCCAAATCATCATGAAGTTCTGCAAAACCTATTAAAGCTGGAACTCTGGGGTGGGGTTTTTTTTAATGATTTAAGTTTCTTTCCAAGTCAGCTTAGTTGTGCAGAAAATTCAACCCACAATTCATGTTTTTCAGGAATTGCAGCCAAAATTTCAGGTTGGAAAGAAAACCTGAAGCTTCATAGTGTTTGAGTGCATACTTTGTTATGAAAGTACCGGATTGCGTGAAGTATTAAAATACCTTCCAAAGGGTTAAAGATTTTCACAGACTGTCCATCTTTTCTGACATTTCAGTGTTTGCATGACGCTGTACTATCTCACCATGCTGAACAGTCTTACGCCAAACTCATCTCTCCTGTAACTTTGCTGATACCATGAAGTCCCAAAAAGGGACAGCTTTCTTCAATGGAAGATGATGGCGTTTTTTTACCAAAAGTCTTTGTCCTTTACTGATTCCCAGATCTTTCCTCTCTACACAGGAGAGCTATGTTAATGAATGAATTGCCATGGTTTGCAACATGCTGTATTAAGCAGTGGTGTCTTGTTTTTTAAAAAAATATAGTTCAACAATTCAGGAGTTGTACGAGCAGTTATGTGAGCTGTCCCTTGGTACAGAGAGCTGAAAGCATTACAATGGAAACCACTACTTGTTAAAGCCCCTAGGACAGAACTTTATCGAGGTGCACCTGGGTACCTGGAGATAGTAAAGGAAAAAAAAAAAACAGCCTGTGCATTCTCAGAAGGTAGAGTTACTTCTAAGTCACTCATACCCTTAAATCACAGCATGAGAAATAACATATGCACCACACACTACTTTATAATAAGTTCCCATTTTTCTAGTCTGGTATATTTATCATATTTAATAGCTTGATCCTGCAGTTCTTAAATAGAATCAAGCCTCACCGTGGAACGCCATGAATTTCAGTGTGACTAAATAGTAGGTTGTTCCACGAGAGATGACACAGAAGCCACCAAGATAACTGAAGAAGACTTTAGCTGCAACAATTTAAGGAAAGAAGAATCTGCTTGTTCTAAACAAGACTTTAACCAGAAAACTCGAGTGCTTGCCGTGTAGAAGTAAGTACAGCTAACTCTGTAATAACTCCCAGAGTATATATTCTGGTTACACTTAAAATTAATTCATAGCTTTGAATTGTTAATACAGATTTTTGCTCCAGGAATCTTGAAAAAATGTTGAACCTTAAATTTTAATGTACTGGGGTTTTTTTTTCAAGTGGTCTGAACAACACTACTTTCTAACTAGTCTTTTTTGGCACAATTATGATGAACTTTATTTAAGGATACTCACAGAGCTCACTGAAGCAATCTCAAGCCTATCAGCAGTTACTTTTGGGACCTTCTTGAGGACAGCAAAGGCACTGAACAATGAAAGGTCAAACGGATTACCTATCTTTTAACAAAGGATGTGAGAGAGAATCGGGAAATGGTGAACTAATTAATTTATCTCCAGTTCTGCACACCTGACAGAGAAAACCTTGTGCTCTAACCAGACCAGTAATGCTTCTCCTGAAGACGCAGGTGTAATTCTTCACATTGCCCTTCAAAGGAGATAGGGATGAAGAGAAAGCAAAGGGGGGAAATAAACACCAAATGCCTAGAAAGACTGACTGGTGAAAAGGAGTTTAGTAGTTGGACTGTTCAGGGTACAGAAGAGAGGTCTGAGGACACAGATGTGCTCACAGTTCCCCAAGCGAGAGTGTATCGAGCTGGCTGGGGAACCTAGGAGCACAGGCCAAGGAGCAATGGCCTGCAGCTGCAGCAAGAGCCATTCAAATAGCTGCTATCAGGAGCAATTTTCTAGATGTGCAACTGGTGGAGCACCGCTGAGAGGCCTCCTATGGAGACCACGGAGTCTCCACCAGCTATTTTAAGAACATGTTAGCAACTCACCTGCAATGGCCTTCATATATTTGACCCTGCCAAGGGGCAAAGGGAGGATGGGAATATCCTGGGATGGTCCTAATTTTCTTTTATCATCTTACTGAGAGCACTATAATTTCCCAGATGTAACTTAAAAAAATATTACTTTTTCCCCTTCAGAATGAATATTATTTTTTTGGTGTACTTCACAGAATCATAGAATGGACTAGGCTGGAAGGGACTTTAGAGATCATTTTAATCCAGCCTCCCTGTCGCCAGGGATACCACCTGTCGACTAGATCAGGCAACCCATGGGGACCGACCGGGAATTGAACCCGCCACTCTCACGTTATTAGCACCACGCTCAACTGACTGAGCTAACCGGCCCCCTCTTACTCCAAATCTAAATTTCCAGTGAAATAATAGGCTGTCACACTCTGCTGTCCTAGGAATGGCTATGTATAGGCTTTGCATTTATAAAGCTGTTTTTAAAGGACATGGTTTTCAATCAAATATATACCTTGATTTATCTCCAAATATGAACTTGAGTTATACCAGTCTGGGTGATTCCCTCTCCTGTACAACAGTAGTTATATTCATGTAAAATAATTATGATAGTTGTATCCAGATTCAACTGTATCACCGGTACCTATTTAACTGTACATCAAAGAACATAAACCAAACATTCAGAAATTAGGAAACACCAGAATGAAGGCTTGCCACTTTACAGAGTAATCTCACTGTATGAAGTTCTTTAATTATGGATGATACCTTTTGTTTTCCTCCAGATAACTCTTGCACCAGTTGGTAGAACAGATAATACTCAGGCTTTTAGCACAGTGGCAGACTGAAGGTGATGGATGGCTGGTCTCCAGTCAGACAAAAATGCACAGATAACTGGGTTCCATTTTTGCCTTTTCAGCGTGTTTCTATGCGACAATGGCAAATCAGTGACACCTTACTTTCTTAGGTGAGTTCTCATTTCTTAATTCACTGATCCCTGATTTGAGACACTGAGTTTGGTCTGAACAAGTTTTAAGTGCTCTCACTTGCAACTGAAGTCAGTGAGTGATGTGCTTTGAAATGCAAAGTGACACATAATGCTGAGAACTCTGAAAAATCAGGTTCTTAGTATCTCAAATACAGTGAATAGATTTGATGTGCACTTAATTTTCTCCTCTAACTTCTCCTAAGCCAAAAATTATGGCATGTGCCTATAAACATAACAGCATTGTGACTTATATCCAA
Source organism: Apaloderma vittatum (assembly GCF_000703405.1). Classification (NCBI taxonomy): domain Eukaryota; kingdom Metazoa; phylum Chordata; class Aves; order Trogoniformes; family Trogonidae; genus Apaloderma; species Apaloderma vittatum. The sequence goes on from NW_009701820.1 coordinate 14,557, forward strand.
GTATACAGATCATATTTGGATACCTTCTAATAACAATTTCATATATCATACTGATATATGAAATTGTTGGCTTGAAAAACAGCTTCAACTAGCACCAGAAAGAAAAGTAGTGCATGATTCATACTAACACTTACTAGAAACAAAGTTTAGAACTAAAACCCTGTAATTGGAGTTATTCTATTATGTACATGTTTGTTGATGCTGAATGAATAAACTAGTAATTCAGAATGAAATTGGAATCAAAAAGCTGCTGACAGATAACACAACAGCATGTGGCAGCGGCAGCTTTGGTGTGGCTGCTGCATTTCATATTAGTAACAAAACGGCAGCTTTTTTCCTCCAGTTGTTTAATTTGAAGGATGACTGCCTGTATTTGCCAAAGACTCTGGTTTTCAGTTTTGGTTGCATAAACAGGCAAGACTAGAAATTTCAGTCATTTGCAAAATGGTCTCTAGCCCAAAGGACTCTTGTTACATACATCTGTATGAATTCATACAGTACTGCTACTAATATTTGTGCAACCAAAACATAACATTGAATATAAAGTTTAAATCACAAAGTACAGCACAGTAAATAAGTAGCCCCCTTCAACTTCACCCACAAAGACCACCTTCTATTACTTCTGGTGTCTTATTTTGTCCATGAATAACATTCCATTTAAAAAAAAAAGAGCTGCATATTTTTGAATTTCAAGTCACAGAAGGAAAAGGCTGCTCTGCTGTTATACTTTGGAATTGTAAGCAACAGTGGCCATCTTTTTTAAACAACAGCGATCATTACATTACCAAAGCTGGTAACTGAAACGTTGCAGCCTGTTTCATTTGAGCCACCACAGAAAATGCAGGCAAAGCATCAAGCAAGTGACAGGGAATAAAAACAATATCACATCACTCCCAACCATATCATGGAGGGTGTCACTTAGTCTACTGATGTGCGGCAAAGAGAAAAGGGAAATGAAAATACACTGTAACACCACATTAGGAACAGAAAACATCTGCAATTATAAGTAAATCTTTGGAAAATATTTAGAATCATTAATAAAAGTGTTTTTAATATCCTGGTTATGATGTCTCTGATACTAGTTTCCAGGGATGCTCACTTACTTGGCTAAAACAAAAAAGATGGAGTTGCTTTGTGCAGTTTATAGCACATCAAGGTGGAAGGTCAGATTAAATGCTGGAAATAGGGAACGGCACTACTGAAGTCACAGGCACAGATATTTGGGACCTGCAATGAGATTACTCACTAAACTGAAGGCCAGGCACACAGAGGTCCCAACATACTGGAGCATAAAAAGTATTTGGCCTCAAGCTACAATGATATGGTAGGAAGACCTTGCTGCTGATGGTGAGGGTCTCACGCATAGAGTCTCACATACAAGAAGGATGGCAGACCCTCTGGCAACTTTCGACTTACTAGCATGACAAGGAGCAGAAATGACCTAAAAGCTCACATATTTACGTTTTGCTTCACTCTTTCTCATTAACTTACTTTTCCGGTTTTAGATCCCTGTAAATAATTCCAAGACCATGGAGGTGGTCTAATGCCAAGGCCAGCTCAGCTAAGTAGAACTTGACATCCTCTTCTGTAAACATCACCTAGACAGAAGGAAGAGAACAACACATCTGTTTACCGGACGATGGTGGGCTGGCTTGCATTAAATAGACATGAGGAAGGAATTGTCTAACTTGGGAATGCTGGAAGGGCCATCATATCAGGTTCAATTTACCATAATTTGTCTGAGCTCACATTAACAATTCTTACCAGATTCTCCTTATAAAACAAAAATTGATGCTACTGTACTTCTGTTCCTTAAAACATGCTGCTTTCATTCATCTGTTTGATCTGTTTAGATGACATCATGTTGTAATAATATGAATATGGTTCTAACTCCTTAGCCTTTGGAAATTAATGGCAAAAGTCAATATATTCGATGCAGCCCTTATCGCTTTCATGTCTCTTAATTTGCTAAAATCTTGGCTTTTGGTTACCAAATTCCCACAAGGTGACAGAATATACAGCATGAAGAGACTGAAGAGAGGGATTTAAAATCCTATGCATTGAGGGTTCAGGGAATCTCAGTCCAGATGACCGAAGCAGTGATGTGTTGTCTAACATCCAGGGCCTGATGAGATCTGAACTGAGGGCAGTTGTTTCCTTTCTGTAGCTGATATGGATACTGCTAACACCGAAAACTCTGTTTTAGGTGGGAAGAAACCTCTGTAACTGAAAAAACCCACTAATTGCAGAACAACTCGGCAAGAAACCACTTTGGTTCAACTTTTATAATATTACCAATGTTATTAAATTATCTTTAATTAAATTTCAATATGCACAGCAATAAAAATGCAGAAGACAAGCTGATATATTGGATACAGAAGTGTGAATACTATGTGTGACAGAAGTAAAATAAGTCAGCTCAACAGAAATTTACATGTCATATGTAAACATAAATGCAAATATCTACAGTAGAAGTTGCTAAGCTTATTTTTAAAATTAAGTCTGTTCTTGGAAAGGGGCAGCCACAATACTGGAGTACTCTGAGGAGCTGAAAAGGGCTGAGAGCAAAAAGAGAAGATTCAGAGAACAGATGTCCCACAGTTTAATTAAGAATATCACTGCAAAGGCTAGAAAGAAAACAGATACACAAGTGAAAACTTTGACTAAAAGATTAATTGATATGAACATAAAAATGCATTACTTATAAACGAAATTTTATTTATTTATAAGGTTTAAAATAAATAATGTAGACAAGAGATGAAATCAACAGAATCAGGGAAAAATCTAATCTATACAGGTACACCTCATTAAAGTCAGATGTCATAGAGCAAGAGAGACAATCTTTGCATATATGCATGCTGTAGTACACAGGATCTGACTGAAAGTCCACTGAAATCAATACTATTGGGCAAAATCCATAACTGCAAGCAGTTCAAGTTTTCCCATAACTTCTTCCCTTGTGATACCTTGCTACTAAACAGCTACAAGGTATGGGTAGATAAGATGACCTGCAAACACTGAAAAAAAGAAGTACATAATAGCACTGTCAAGTTAAGAGGACTCGTTCTTGACAGTATAAAGTAGAGAAGTCAGTGCCTTGTGCTGGAAAAGATTTGGCAAAAATGTGAAGGTTTAAAGGAGCATGAAAGCTGAGCTGTTCTCTTTCACTTCTGAGTTCTCTGGGTGTGCAGAATGGGTAACTTCTCTGGAAGCAAGAATCCCTTTTTTTCTCCTTTATGAAACTAGAGAGGCCTTTGCTAAGACACATGCTGCCACTCTAACAAAATCTGACTTCATGGGAAACAGTAGAAGGATATTTTTATTTTTTCATTGAATCTTTGTCATTGTATTAAAAATAACTGCTACCATATACTGAGTATTTATGCAAGTATCACTTCTTGGCAGTGTAATTAACCTGTTGCTGTCATCTTGCATTAGCACTTGGGCTCCCAAGCTGTGGTGCACACATCAGCCTGCAGCATCTACCTGAATCAGGAGGCAGATGGGGAAAAAAAAAAGGCTAGGGAACTTCTGAATAAAAGTACCGTTTTCACAACTTTTCAAATCCATCAGTAACTCCTCAAACCAAGAAGAGGGCTTCCCCCCAAGATTGCATTTGAAAGGTCCTTATCTAATCTTTAAAAATTGTGTGTTTGGTGGTTGCCTGCACCTCTGTCTCCTCACTCTAGAAAAAAAATAAGGGCTGGGGACATCATGCTGGTGGCAGAGAACTCTGGGGCTCAGATAAGCCCTAGGGTGGCACGGCTGCCTCTCATACTGCCCGCAGGGTCCTCTCTGAGGCCAAATGCATGAGGATGCGTTGCTTCAAGCAGGGCAGACAGCTGGCACCGAGAGGCCTCTGGGGACGAAGGCAAGTGCTAAATGAACCTAGAAAACCTGCCTAATGACACTCAATTCCAGATCGTCTTCCCAGCTGCCTTTTTCTTCAGCAGCAGCACCTCTCCAGGGGCAAAAGCTGCAGAGAGAAGGGGAAGGATGGGAGCCCAGGGAGGTGATGGGAGAAGCAGCTCTCCCCAGGCAGGCAGAAGGTATACCTATGGCATAATTCAAATGCAATTATTAAGAACTCACTTACAAAGATGCAAGATAATACAGCTCTATTACATGTATACAGAAGGACTATCCCTAAAGCCATTTTTCATTCCCACTAACTTAATGCAAGCTCTGGAGATACAGCTCTTTCATTTCAAAGTTAAAAATCTGTCAGCTTACCTCTTTGGAGAGTCTTGTGAAAAGGTCCCCTCCCCGCAGGAAATCTAGTATTAGATACAACTTTCCCTCTGTTTGAAATGCTGCATTAGAAAAGGATAGAGATATCGGAAATTTGAGTCAAAGTCTCCAAAGAATGAATCTTGTTGACTAGTAGTGTTACATTCATACCATTAGCTTCTCTGACATTTCAGCACTTTGAGATTAGAAAAAAATAATTTCTGTATAGAACTAAGCAACTGAGCATAGACTATGGGAAAAATGCTATCAGTTGAGAGACAGCAATGCATTACTAATACATTCTTTTTCATGCTGCTAAGCATTTAGCAATTAATATTGCTTTCATTGCACAAGGTACCAGGAGTCACTGAAGGCTAGGTGTAAAGAGAAGCTCCCTGGTTTGTGTGAGAGAGCTTGCACTATTTACAGTAACAACGGGGCTCCTCAGGGAGCTGGTGAGATAGAGGAAGGCAATTCCAGCAAGACACCACGTTCACATATACACAAATTTAGACTGCTGCTGATTATTAAAAATAGTTTTTGTTTGAATTCTCCGCTTTTCTAAATGATACCTGACAGCAGGTGAGGGAGTTGATACATGTATGCTCACCAGCTACACCACCAGCACTATCACCTCAGTCTTTAAGACAAATGTATTTTGATGTAGAAACAGCTAAAACCTACTTATACTGAAATGAAGAATTTCACACAGGTAGTAGTCACTATGACTTTGTTAGAGACAAGAGTCATAAGTAGGCAGGAGGTATACATATGAAATTAGAACACATTTAGTTACAATTCTCCAAGCAATTTAAGAACAAAAAAGAGTTATATTTTATTATAGTTACCATAATGAAGCTTGACTATGAAAGGATGATTCACTTCTGCCAAAATATCTCTCTCCATTTTTGATCGTACCCGATCCCGAACTATAAAGAAAGAACAGTAAGAGCAGCAACGTATTAAAAGGCAGCATGGTCACTGGATACAGTACTGGAATGAGGTTCAGGCAATTTGGATTCTGCTTTTCATTCTGCTGATGGCGTGTGGTGTGACCTCTGGCAAATCACACCTCTCTCTAGTGTCCCCTTTTTCTTTCTGTCTTGCCTGCGCAAAGAGTAAGCTCTTCAGGAAGGCACCCTCTGTCTTCCTCTACAGAGATCTGCCCTAACTAAAAAGGCTACAGTCTTCCAAACAACAATAGGAAGGTGATTAAGCTTTGCAGAAGAGAAAGTTAATGTAAAAAATAATGTAAACATTGAAACGGTATATAATTAATAACTCTTTCTCATTTAAGATTAAACAGAATGTAATAGTTACAGACCTCATCGGGTTAACCTTGTGCAAAGTAATTGTGCTGATGCAGCCTTTATGAGATATCACTAAACAGCACTCTCTGGAAGTGATTTACATACAGTGTTTTAAACTTCCAGTAAACCAACCAACTAATCAGTAATAAAGAAAAAAGCTGATTAAAAGTAGTGAAAAACTATTTTTATGTATAAACTATTGTGTGATATCAGTGAGGAAAATACCTCTTGTGGTTGAGATGAATAGACAGTAAGAGAAAAAATAGTTAAAGCGGTGAGTTGGGATCAAACTAATCAAAACTAATGCTGAAGATTTTAAAGCAAACCCATTTATCAGGATGTTCAGACACTGAGGAGCATTCAAGTACCCACATTATCAGCTCTTGATCCTACAGATCATTTTTCAGTCAATCAAAATTTTATGAATTCCATAATGAATGTTTTGGTGTTTTCTTCTTTCTCTGTATTACACAATGGCAGCATGCTTTTCAGCTGAAAGTCTCTACAAGGGATGTTTTCAGACTATTTTAAGTGGTAAAGCCTGAGACTTCAATGAGATTCAATTATTGCCTACATGTGTTGTGGAACTGCTGAGAAGCTGAGTACTCTGAGCATCCAAGTAATGAACATACCATAATGAAACCACATATTCTGTTGCTGTATTTCATAAAGTGATGCACAGAAACAAGTCCAAAATTACTGATCTGAAAACCTTAAACAGGAGTGTAAGGACAGTTGGATTTCCTTCTATTTTGCTTTATCTAAGTCAATAGCAACTCAAGCTTTACGGGCTCACTCAACCTAAGCTACCTTGCAGCCAAAAATCAAGACGAAGAGAATCTCAAACCTCATGAGCAAAAATCACACATGCTTAATCTATGTGAAGGCAGAGCATTTCTCATGCTGTAGGTCAGCAATGCTGCTCCCAGGTAGGAATTCTTGTTGGACAGGAGGTGTTGCTGAACACACTATGGGGGATGCTTCCCATTAAGCTTGGTTAGATAAGTCTAACAGAGTGCTTCTCTGTGCTTGCACTGCACAGGTGTGTGGGTAGGCTGGCAGAACGGCAGTGCACCCTTCTGTGCCCACTATGCCTTGCCAGAGTCCCCTGCGCCGTGTCCTACTTGCTGCTGTGGTGGCTACACGCTATGGGAGCCATCAGGCTGCCATGTCACCCTCCTTGCTGCATGCATATAGCAGCCACAGCAACGCTGAAGAAAAGGCCACATCATCACAGAAAGGCACCTCAAGTCTCCAGAGTTATGGCTCCATTCTGAACCCACTCTCCTCCAAAGCTGCTCTAATCACCACCTTCACAGCAGCTTCTGAAAAAGGTAGCTGGAACCTGTTACCAGGATTACAGCTCAGCATGTGAGTTGGTGACCTGCCCTCCCCATCTTCCAGTATCAAATACTGCCCAATTTAAATGCTCTGAGGGCAGAAGCTGTACAAGGCCAGATTTTCAGACAATCCTATCCACTAAAGAAGCTATTAATCACCTTATCTAAAAAGGAGAGTCCACTTACTTTCTCCTACTGTCCTGTTCTCACCCTATTAATTCGATATGCCTGGGCTATGCCTGATCTTAACCTCCAAATTAGCCTCCCTAGAGGCTGCTTGTACCAGCTTACAAACCACAGGGCACTGTCAGTTACTGTATCAAATAGTGCACATCCATTATCATGACATTTCATAAATGTGCAAGGCTAAATCCCTTCTCCTTTTACTATTAATTCTTTCATAGCAGAAGTGATTTATTTTCTCTTATTCCAGATACACCTGGTAATAGGAATCCCCTGCTCTTCCTCCTTTTTGTATTTTTGGGATCGGGACAATGTGGGTCTGATATTCACCAGGCAAGTTTTTAAGAATACGTGGCACTTTGACGTAATATTTCAACAGCATTAGGCTGTACATCTGTCTGATTCCATTGCCGCATTACAGGTGCAGTGAGTAAGAACATGCCTCTCTTCTGCACTTTGTAGATTCTTTTCTAATAATCAATGGCCCCCACCTGCTCCACTTGGGGAGTCTCCCTTCTAGTTCTCACATCCTGTCAGTCAGATAACTAGATTAATTTGCTCGAGCATGGTCTGAATTAGTTGTGGCTGCTTATTCAGCCTGCTAGATTCTGGCTATGGAAGGACTGCCCCAGCAGCACGGGGATGGACAGGGTCCAAACAGCTACTGCAGTGCAAGGGGTGACACGGCCTGAACTTCAAAGATACTTACTTCTACACAGGTGACGAAACAAAGATGCGTATCTTTGCTCAGCTTCATTTGGGGATCAGTGAGCATGGACCACCATGAATTCCTGCACTCATTTCCAAACCGACTGGATCTCTGACAAGGAGCTATTTCTGTGGATCCCTTTCTGAGTGAATCGCTTTTTTCTGATGGTCTTATAAAAGAGCTACAAAGTTAGCAGCAGAGCCCAAGCAGCCCCAGGGAAGACGATCAAGCGGCTGAGTTCAACATCGGGCTGGGCTCGCCCCACACAAGCACCTGCCTGGTGCTGCGGAACAGCCTCTCTTTCTGCGCACTCCTTGGGAATGTCAGGGGGTGGACACCGAAGGCACAGAGTAAAGTGCAAATAACTCAGCTTCCCCATCCTTGCTTTGGCCACTTGCAGGGGCCTCAGGCAACAAACAGGCAGCTTGGGCAGTTAGCACCAGATGTTTACTTCTGTCATTAGAAATGCTCATTGGAAATAGGGCTCACCTGCTGACCTCTCTGTCTTTCTACTCACTATCAAGTTGGGCTTGAGAGGCAGAGAACACAATCCGGAGCAATGAGCACAAAGACATGAAGAATGCTTTCATGCTCTTGGACAAATTAGCTCTTCCTAAAATAATCCCTGGTGTCATGAGAGCGAAGAGACCAGACTACTGGAGCCTGTAACAACAGAGGAAGCACCTGCTACCCAGAAATAAAAACTGTTCTCATTTCCAGGTATTAATGCGATATAAAAGAGAAGTAGAGGCAGCTGAGGATACATGCAAATAAATAGAGCTTAACCATTTCTGTCTGTCTAGCTCTGAACATCAAAGAGGTGGACATAACTGCTTACTTTATTTAACACTGAATGCTTAGGGAGAGGGTTTTATTTAAGGTTTCAATTTTTACTTCTTGGGCTGTTTTAATTTTAATAACCATGAAGTACAGAAGGGAAAGGGAAGAAGGGAAAAGTATATTCAGAGCATCTTCCAAGGACATAAAAAAAGCTCCTTCTCAATAATGGACTAGCCATATTTTCTGAGTAAGAAAATAAAACTGTAATCCTGCTTCCAGAAGTTCTCATGGTATTGATTTTGGTTGACATTTAAATATGGAAATATAAATTAAGTTCCAGCCAGTCAATTTCTTGACCATATATCTCACTTAAAAACTAAGAGTCAGTGCATCTCCAAGCTACATAAACTGTCAAGTAAGTGACATCCCTTGCTGTACATGCAATGACAACCTACTAGTTCAGC